>NC_041383.1:37432588-37434285 GCF_002162155.2 Triticum dicoccoides
CTTCAACCTGCGGCGCCGCGTTGCGCCCCCGCCTCCCACATCCGACGACCCGCCGCGCCCCACGCCCGACTCCCTTCGGTGGCTACCGCGCGCCGTCGGAGCCTCCCTCCGCTGCTGCGCACCACCATCCCTGCCCCGCGCCGCCACCCCCGAGCCCCTCCGCCGTGCACCGCCACTCCGAGCCCCGCCGCCCTGCGCCTGTCACCCCCCGCCTTGCGCAGCATCCTACCGGCCGGACCAGCCACCGGTTGAATCCAGCCGCTCTCCCGAGCTTCGTCTTCTTCCTCGCCGAGAGACGCGACAACCACCCCAGTTCGGGCATAGTAAGTACCTTAGTACGAGTTAAAAATGGTGGTTCGTTCGGAATAAAAGAAATGGCCAAAATTTAAATTGTAAGAATTCAAGCAAAAAAAGGAACCCCGTGAAAATCCTGCTTACTAAGTACGTCAGTACAAGTCGTAAAATTAGAGAAGTTCAGAACATCGTTGTCGAAAAAATGTTGAGTTCAAAAGAAAAGTGTACAGACTGTAGCTTAGCATTTGATAATTGTTTGCAACATGTACAACCTGTGGATGATTATGTAATTGTTTTCATGCGTTACCATATGTCCAATAGTTCACTATGTATTTTATAGTCAGTTCAAAGGGCATATCAAATTCGGTATAGGATTGTTGCATCAATGGTTGCTATCACAAAACACAAAAACATTTCTTGGAGAAAAAAATTCAGCCAATTCAAGTATATAAATCACGCAAGTTCGGTGATGATGACACGTCGAAACACATTTTAAACTAAACCTAAAAGTTACATTTCTACAAGTTCAAGTGATCAACACCCTGAACATTCCAGATTGTGAAAAATAGCTCAGTACAAACACACACATATGTCAGTACAAGTACTTTGTTTATCAGACGGGGAAACAACAGGATGTGTCTTGCCGTATTGAAAACTTTTTAAATAAATACAAAGTAAAGTCTAGTATGTGGAAACACGCTCAGTACAAAATCATATAGACATCCGTTCAAGTACTTTTTTTGAAACCATTCAAAACTAGAGTGAAAAATATCTCAGTACAAAACGCATTTTCGATAGCTATCCAATGGTATATTATTTTCCCCATTTCGACAAACTTTTAAAAAAATCGCGTTCAAAATCAAATTTGACCGTATTCAAATTCGTTTTTAAACCGTAAAGAATTAGAAAAACATTTCAATACAAAAAGTTGCGCATTTTCCGTAGCTTTCCAACACCGTATTATTTGCGTCAATCCGACGAACCGTTTGCCAAAAATCGCGAAAATACGTTTCGCCCAGAATTTTACCGTTTTTCAAATTATATTTAATCATATAGAATTAGAAAAAATAATACATATATGGAAGATGCGGATTTTCACCAGCTTTCCAACGCCATCTTATTTGCTCAATTCCGACAAACCTTTTGAAAATTGAGTCCAAAATACGATTCACGTTTTCGGTTTTGAAAAAAACGGTTTTTTCAAAACTGCTCTTAAACCATAATGATTTTGCAAAAACGTTCAATATACTTGAAATATGGTTGTCAAGAGCTTTCCAACGATATATTACACGCCCCATTCCGACAAAAAAATTACAAAAAGTTTTTGAACTAAAGAAGACGATCTGTTAAGCACAACTGAAAGCATCAGTTCAACTGCTTCGAAAATATCAGTACAACCACCT
>NC_041383.1:37434877-37438739 GCF_002162155.2 Triticum dicoccoides
TAAGCTGAATTGAGCCTGAGCTTGCTATGATGGTATTATGCAGGGACAACTTCAAGCGGAACAAGTGAAACCGATATGGAATGCGGGCCAGCGAATATCTTCGTTACATCATATTGTTAAATGATTTCATCCAAACCTTCGTTAAGTCGCCTGGCTCCATGCACAAGTAGGTCTAAGTTTATTGTTCGGTGGTAACTCAGGCAGTAACCTGTAAATTACTCTAGGTGGGCTTGGATGTTGGACCGGTCAGTCAAATTATAGGATTACGGTTCAGAGATGGTAATGACGTAGGGCAGCTGGATACCACAATGCACCCTGGCATCATCAGTTCACGTCCACCTCTCTTTCTCTATCGGCTCCGCTGGTCATTAAGAGGGAGGCTAGCACATATGTATGGACTATGTGCAAAGGTTCTCCATGTACTGATCGATCATTGATGATGCTATTAAAAACCCGCTCGCAGATAAGAGATTGGGGTAAGCGCACACTCTGATCATCATTAATGTTGTTGCATCTTTTATGGTGAGATGCTGACAGATATAAACAAGTGTATGTGTCATCTTTTGTGGTGAGCTTACATTAATAGTAGTATCAAGTCTATGTGAAGATGTACTTACAATAAACCTGCACATAGGCTCATATTATACGCTTGGTTTATTCTTTCTCGTACTATGCCTAGCAGGTAGTAGTCGCCGCCTGATAAACTAATACTACAACTTTGTCAGTTGCTTCTTAATCAAACATCTTCGGACTAACAAATTTTTTTACATTTATAATATATTTGTTATATCCAGCCGGCTTGTTTGGCCGTATGCGCCTTTAATGCAGCGTCTGGATCGGAATCTAGATCTGTGACAATGATACATGACAAAGAATCAACAAAACCATAAAATTCCAGAAAACAAAAAAGAAAAATGCTGGCTTGCGAATTACTATATCTCCAATCATTTTATTTCCAATTGAGCCGCCAAGCAAAATGAGGTAGCTAGATTGCATTTCTACATCCATGTAGCTTCAGTGTTTAGCCTAAGCACCGGCCTACCAATTTTCACACATTAAATTATTATGTGTAAGTAAAGATAAAGTAACAACATTGAGATTGAAAGATGACCGCCCCAACAACTATAACTTCCTGTTATCCCTCCGTTTGAAGTTTCAGAGAGACTGGTTCAGGGGTAGTTTGGTTAGCCCGTTTTTAGAGTTCTCGCTTTACCATGTTCGGGTACTCTAACAAATCCACGTGTTAGTAAATTTTGTTTAGCATAAACTCACAATTTCGCATTTATGAAACGACCAGTAATAGTCGTTTTTGCACAAACTCATTTTCGGTGAACTACACGAGTCAAATGCGTCACTAGTCCGTTAACTCGAATCGATTGCACACTTTAGCTAACAACTCAAAAAGTAATTGATTTAGGACGTAAACTCGTTTATTTCATCAAATAAGGCCAAAACAGATTCAGGAGGGGAAACTTTGCCACGTGGCAGCCATGCCAGCGTATATTTGACTGCGCGCGAACTAACTAATTTTTTACAAGGATCTTTTCGCAAACTGTATATCACAACGATGTATCAAGGAATAGAAAAAAAAAGCAGAAGACAGTTAGGACTCGAACTCACAAGCTAGGGTGTGTGAGAAAGTCGTTGCTGGCCAAAAGGATCTTGCCTTGTTTTGTTGCTAAGTTGCAGCAGACCCTTTATATCAATTTTACTTCCATCGCGATACCATTACCCTTCTCATTTCATTTCGTAGATTAGAGAAAGCTGCATCGATGGTTTGCACGGTCTTACCGCGCCGTAGTAGAGGATCGATTCACTAGCTGCATCGCAAAACAAACAATAGACAGCTATGTATATTTGATCTGTAGTTAAAAGTATATACATCCATAACCCTAAAACATATGAACATTCAACCGTGATAATGATCTTTCTATGTACAGATCTGACCTAATGTCGAATTCAAAAAAATTTATAATATATGAAGTCCGCTGTAACTTAAGTAAGTCAATAAAAAACCATGATGAACTGGTGGTCAGCAAGCCTATGCTCCCACGAGCCACGAGTGGTTATGGTTTCAGCTCCCGCACAACACATTGTTTTTAATATTTTTCCTTGACACTCCATTGACTAGGTTCTGGTGGACAGTTTGTACGAAGACCCTTGTAAAAATTTGTCACTCCGAGAGCGGTTAAAGGTACGCTGAAATGGCTTTCATGTGGCCGGGTGTTTCCATCTGGAATTGATTTTGGCCATATTTAAAGAAATAAATGAGCTTATGACCTAAGTCAATCACTTCTTGAGTTGTTTGACTAAAGTGTGCAATCAGTTTGAGTTAATGAACTAGCAGAAACGTTCTTTCACGATGAAGCATCCGAATGCTCGACCCCAATCTCTCTCCCCCGCGATCCTAATCTTTCTCCCCTGGTTTTATGATGGGCCTAATAAAATCTCTCCTCTAATCTCTCTAACCCCTGATTTCAAAGTGGGACTGGTAAGATCTTGGCTTTAATCCCTCCCTTTATCTCTCCTCTTATCTTTCTCTCCTTTCTGATTTAAAGGGACGTGCTTTCCAAATACATGCTAACAGACTGGTCCGAAATCGCCCTCCCCAGCGCGCGCATTAGCATCGCCCATGAACTAGTGGCATGTTTCACTCAAGCCAGAGTAACATGGCCTCGTCAGACGTGATGAACAGCGAGGCATCCATCTAAGTGCAACTAGTACAAACCAATGTTTGCTATAATCGTTGGGTATATACCCGAATTTTCATGTACTCATGCTTTGATACCTCGAACTATGGGACAAATCTGAACATACCAGTGTTGTGAGCTGGGAAACATTTTACGTAATGATTCAATCAATGCAGGGAAGGGGCAAGACAAACGACACATTGCAATCCGTTTCATCGTCGTCGCCATCGCCGGCGTCATCATCGTCCTCATCATACCTCTTCCTCCACACTGAACCTTGGCATGTCTAAGACCTTGGACGAGGGTTCTCCATTTATAAATGCTAATGGCCTATGTAATAATCTATATAATGTGTATTTGCTAGAACGTGTTGCCAATAACGTTGGTTGACTTGTTGGCTAAAGTTTCAAATAGTACACTTAACTTCCGGGCTACTGTTGGTCTCCATGCCAATAAGCGAATTAAGTACTTGAGTGCTAGGAATGAGTAGAGTAGAGAATGCCCTTAATCCAAAGGAAGCAATGCCAAAGAAAAAATAGAGTAAAGAACTAAAGAACGAAATGCTATTGAGTTGGCTCCCCTGTTATTCTTCATCAGACAACACACACTTAATGGAAAAAGAATTGACGCAACGGGTCATCTAGTATATATAAAAACATAAAAGAAGTGTAAGGCATATTGATAGCTTGATGGAAGTCATTGACATTGAATATGGCACATGGATAGCCATATCGGTATTGGTTGAGTTATTAAAGGCAATTTCATTGGTTTAGCACTAAAAATGCACAGCTTAGCGAGAGGGCTATTCAAAGGCTATAGCAAGCTATAACGTGAACATTGCTAATAATCATGAAAGATCTTTTTGGCAGTGTAATTACGTTAAACCTCAAAGACACACGATTTTGTTTGCTTGTTCGCATGCTTGCCATAACAATACTACCAGTTTGTGTTTTCACTGGGAAAACTATACCTTGGCAGAAATTTAAATATTGACACATGTTACTTATCGGATGTGCCATTTGACTTATGGCTTATGACTACTCATTTTATCAAATTCCAACAGAGCAATCACAAACCATGTGATCCTTCTTGTGGCAGAAACCTTGGGTGTTTTCACAAACATCAATATGAAACTAACAGTCAAACAGAGAGATTGAACCCTCCCCCCCCCC
>NC_041383.1:37439132-37442775 GCF_002162155.2 Triticum dicoccoides
TGATTACTAATGCTAGATGCACTTTTTGCGAAAAAAACTTCCAATCTATTCATCTTCAATCATGGTAGTCCAATGAACACTAGAAATAAAAAATTACATCCAGACCCATAAACCATCTAGCGACGACTACAAGCACTAAAGCGTGCCGCTGTCATCGCCCCTCCCTCGCCGGAGCCGGGCAAAACTTGTTGTAGTAGACAGTCCGGAAGTCATAGTGATAAGGCCCCATAAAACCAACGCACTAGTATAGCACCCGCCGCCGATGAAAAGTGTAGATCGGAAGGATCCAACTTGAAGACATAGGAACATAGACGAATGACGAACAGATCCGAGCAAATCCACCAAAGACAGATCTGACGGAGACACACCTCCACACGTCCATCGATGATGCTAGACGCATCACTGGAATGGGGGCAAGGCGGGGAGACCTTTATTCCATCTTCAGGGAGTTTCCGCTGTCTCGCCTTCCTGAGTAGAACTACAAACCCTAACAAAACTCGAAAATAGATGTAAAAACGGAGCCCTCCCACCAGCAAGGGCCGAGATCCACTCCTCCTCCATGGCCCTATAGCAACCGGAGACGGGGGCGGACCGGCGCCGGTGTCGGCGGGAGGCAAGAGGAACCCTAGCTTTTTGGGTCACGCTACGTGAGGTCTGTTTGTACTAATGCAAGATGTACGAAGGCAGTATTTATTAGATTGTACTACAGTGTTATATCAAGTATTAATAGTGAGGACGTTCGGATGGTGTGGATATGCGTTATTCATAGAGTAGTTGTCCTAGAGCGTAACCATCCCTGGCTGCAAGGAGAAGGAAACCGAACGAGCTGATGCACTACACACTAAGATTTGTTCATCACCCACATGATATTCAGTCCAGCTTGGATAGCCAAGCCAATTCGGGCATGAATAAAACCACCTATTTCGCTTGTGGGCCTTCGTGGACTGTACTCTCCATGCGTGTGTATTTTCATACATGCACCCCCTCTTACTCGAACACTAATTAAAAGAATGTGATTGTTCCACCTCAGCCTGATCGGCATCTTCCTTCCATGAAACGGTGAGGTAGAGGACGGCGGGTTAGGCGACGGAGGCCATCCGAGCACAAGTCATACATGGTAGGATTCGGATGCATCCGAAGACATAATTGTGGTAGCCTTCGTACTTTTCTAGGGACCATCAAACTCTGATTGATCATCTTTATCTATTGAGTAAACCATGCAATCTCCACTACTTTATCTCTTCATCCTGGTCTTCTAGGGTGTTGTGAAGCTGTTGTTGGTGCCATGGTCAGTCCAAGAGGCATGCTGCGTTGTACAAGATAAAACTAGTGTACACCATGCACTACTTATAAAAGGCAGAAGTTATCATGCCATGTACTCTGATTGATGAAGGCGTTGTGACTATGTTTGAGTTGAATTCTCGGCATCCCATTGCCAATGGGGAATGGATTTAGATGGAACCTTAGCATCCTAAGTAACTATATGAAGTTTTTATCTAACATAGTAATATAGAAAAGATCTGAACTTATACGACTTTATAGTAAATAGAAGAGAATTTTTTATACTCTTTTTATTGCTCACATTCAATAGCTTATATCTTCATGGCATATGACCTTACCCTAATTACCTGGGTATAATCCACAACAAATAAGTACTTTTTGTAATGTAAATACATAAAAAGTTCCATCCAAGGCCAATTTCTTTTTGTCCCATTCAGATGCATGGACTAAGAGCAGATAATATATTGTTTGTCATGTATCTTGTACCCTATAGTTACTTTCCCTATTTGACATGAGGGAAGAAAAAAAATACTCCAATCAAGAATTGAATTGTGCCGTATAAAATTAGCATTTAATATTTATTTCTCAAAATGAGAACTTAAGGTATTATTGCTGGGCTGGACAAATGTGGATATGATATCAAAAGACCCATTGACACGGGAATCAAAAGTACAGTTTAGCCCGAAATTCCCTTTGCTATTTTAATTTTGTTCAAGGTGGACAATCTCCGGTTTCATCTCTGCCACTATAGCATTTAGAATTGGGCACCGATTGGTATCAGACTAAATATCTTTTGATTATAACCGGACTAGTCGTACACTATACGATTAGAAGAACCATTGCCGTCCAATCTTCTGATGTAGCCTACATGTGTGCGGGCCAGATCTAGATTGACGTGGACCTTGTGGCAGCGGCGGGGCTTGGTTTCGAGGCATGGTGGTTGCTTGACGTTGGATTCCGCTAGGGGCACTCTCACTGTGTGGTGCTAGTGCACCAATGGTTCTTGCCTCCGTCCTCACCATGCAGCAACATAATGCTCGTGCCTATGGGTGGCCGGTGTATCGTCGGTTGGAACTTGTGGGTGGTGGGGCTAGCCGTGCGTGCAGTTTTAGAATTACACCTTTTATGTCCTCTTGCGTTCCTGGCTTTTATCTAGAATGGTTTTCTACTTAAACAAGAAAAGACCCCACATGTTGCTGCCGGAAGCACTTAAGATATGTTTCAGCTATTTGATTGTAGGAAACATCCATACTTGAATTCATAATATATGAACAAAATAATAATAATATATAATGTATTTGATAAAAAATAATATTAAAATATGTAGTACTACTACTAATAATATTTTAAATATAAGTGGCATAATATGATAGAAAACTTTTTCCATGCATATTTAGTGAACCTTTGATAAGATGGCATGTGTGGTGATCGTGTGATGTGTGCATGGGAGAAACTGATTATGAATAACTTTTTCTCATACATTTTTATCGTGTGCCTTAGATGAGCTAGCATGTGTGCATGTTAATATATGTAGGTAGTGGGATTGAACTATTTAGGAATATATAATTTCTTTCACATCTAAGCGGTGCCACCATCACTTTCGTCTCCCGTCCGTGCATGGATGAGCCACACGGGGAGCCAGTCAGCGAACAACCAGATGGGCCGCTTATTCCCAAAGTGTACCGACACAGTCGGGAGTAGCTATCATATGGGGGATGGAAAGACATATGTGACGCGTACTGCTTCAAATAGTTGCTGATTCGTATAGACCCGACGAGACGAGTGACATGGGATGGCCCATTTTAATGTGTTTGTAGCCTCTAGAGCAACTAGTTAATGAGCGCTCCTTCGGGAGCCTCGCAACGATCCATGCCACTTGGCGCACTCGCAGCCATTCGCCACGTGTTGCGCTTTGAGCGCTTCCTCCGGTTTTTGTCTTTTTTATTTTTTCGCACGCGTTTTCGGCTTTTTAACCAAATTTTCATTTTTTTTGACGTTTTGGTTTTCTACGGGTCTTCCTTCACGGTTTTGCTTCCGCAAAAGGCACGGGTGTGCTTTCGCAAGAGTCACGGCCGTGCCTCTCGAAAACGGAAAAAAACGCGGTTTCTGTTTTTTTCCTTTCACGAGAGTCACCGTTTTGCTTCCGTGGGACGCACGGTTGTGCTTTAGCGAGAGTCACGACCGTAACACTCGGAAACAAAAAAAACACGTTTTCTGTTTTTTTGTTTCTTTCGTGAGAGTCACGGTTTTGCTTCCGCGAGATGCACAATTGTGCTTTTGAGAGAATCACGTCTGTGCCTCTCGGGAACGAAAAAAACACACTTTCTGTTTTTTTTCCTTTCGCGAGAGTCACGGTTTTGCT
>NC_041383.1:37443204-37463154 GCF_002162155.2 Triticum dicoccoides
TTCCACGAGAGGCACGCTTTCGGAAAGGGAAAAAATTCGTGCTCTCGGTTCAGTTTTTTTGTCATATTTTTTGTCAGGTTTTTTTGTTAAAAAAAGTTCGTCGAAACCTATCAACATGGGATCTACCTTTAAAGATCTCGACGCGAGGAATCTAATGATGAAAGCGGTTCGAGATTTGGCCGCACGGGTTGAGAGATAGAACATTTTGAATAATAGGATCTAAAAAAGGGAAAACTCCCAGGTTGCAACAAGTGGCACGCAGCATGTGCGCCACTTGTCGCAGCCAGGGGAGTTGGAGTGATTTTTGCAACGAGTACTCCTCAACTAGTGATTTCGAGAGATCATGGCTTCAGGAACTTTCTACGATGTTCATGAACCGGTTTTTTCCTATATTTTCCAGTTTCTTTTCTCTTCTATACTTTACTTTTCTTTTTGCTTCACAAAACTTGAAAAATATTCAATAAATTCAAAATTTGTTCCTTTTGCATTTAAAAAAAAATGCAAATTCTGTTCATGTTTAAGAAACGCGTATTCAGAAACTACCCAGAATTTCCAAATTTTTTCAAGTTTTCAAGAACGATTCAAAGTTTCAAAATTGTTCATGTTTTCATTTTTCTCAAAAAATGTTCAGAATTTTGAACTTTGTAGGTGTTTTCACAATAGCTCAAAGTTTTAATAGTTGTTTGGATTTTAAAAAATTGTTCTAAATTTCATTTTTTTTCATTATCCAAAATTTGTTCATATTTTTAAATTTTGTTCCATATTCTCAAAGATTGTTTGTGCACACAAAAAAGTGCTCGCATGTTGAAAAATCCAGAATTTCAAAAAATATTCGGGTATAAAAAAAGTACTCATTTTAAAATAAAAAATGTGTTTGTAATTTCAAAAGAGTTCAAATCTATTGGTGGTCCGGGTTTTTAAGATTCTGTGGTACTTTCTATTCTAACACACGCTCATTCTTTTTCGGAATTTCTACTGTTGCTGGCTACATACACCATTCATTGTTGAGCCTGCCAAGTTGGATGCTCGTTGTGTGCGTCTGTCTACGAGCACTAGTAGAAAAGGGGGCATTGGTCCAGGCCGGGTCAGCCCATTAGTCCCAGTTCAATCCAGAAGCGGGACCAATGGTGGCATTGGACCCGGTTCGTGAGCCCCGGGGGCCGGCCGGGCCACGTGGGCCATTGGTCCCGGTTCGTCTGGACCTTTTGGTCCCGGTTGGTGGGACGAACCGGGACCAATGGGCCTCGCTCCTGGCCCACCACCATTGGTCCCGGTTGGTGCCACGAACCGGGACCAAAGGCTGCCCTTTAGTCCCGGTTCAAGCCACCAACCGGGACCAATGAGGTGCCTATATATACCCCCTCGCGTTAGAGCAGAGCACACTGCTCTGTTTTTTCTGGCAGCCGCGAGGGGGAGAGGGCTTGGTGGTGCTATATCCCACCTCCTATGCACACAAGGTGTTCGATGGAATTCCCGAGCCACACTACTTAAGCTTTCTCCTCTCCAAGCTCGACCTCCAAACTCCATTTTCCTCAATATTTGTCTAGGTTTAGTGGTCCGTCACACCTCGTATCCGTCTTCACCGTCGTCGATCACCCGCACCGATCTCATCGCCGGCACCACCGTGGTGAGCCTCTTGTTCTTATCTTCTTTCTGAAAGGAAAAATATTCTTACTTGTATGTTTAGATAGATACTTTTTTTATTTTCTTACTTTTATTATTGCATCTTATATAGTGCGATGGTTTTGGTATCCGCCCCCGTCGGCCCTCGTTTTGTCTATGATTCGGATGTGGTATATATTATTTTTTCATAACTATTGGTTCATTTATTGTTTATTAAAATTATGCCGACCAACATGACATAGATTTTATTTTAATTAGGAGGTTGTTGAACCGGAAATTCCAACCGACCCTATTGTCGAGAGGTTAAATTTAGTTGAAGAAGAAAACAATTTCTTGAAGGAAAAAATAAGAAAAATTGAGGAGAAGATAATATTGGAGTTGCATGTTGCGGATGTCGTCGATGATCACAAGATCAAGATGGATGCAATGCGCTTGAAGATTAGAAAGATTAGAAAATATGCCATTCATACCGAGGCTTGGTATCATTATGCCGTTGGATCAGTTGTTACCTTGGTTGCGATTATGATCGCATTTGTTTTCGCATTGAAATGTTTTACATAGTTTCAATGTATGGTTTAATTAATTTAGATGCTCTGCAGAGCTTTATGTTGTTCTGTAATGATTTTCGCTTGAAGATGAGAACTATGTATGTACTTTGGTTTTAATGTGATGATGAACTTATATTAATTTGGCCACTTAGTTATCTATTCATGATGTTCTGTAATGATTTTTGACACACTTAATTATATATAATGCACGCAGATGAACCGGCAATGGATGTATGGTAACAGACGCACCTCCGAGTACATTAAGGGCGTGCATGATGATTTCTACTACACAACCTTCTTGTAGACGTTGTTGGGCCTGCAAGTGCACATGTTTGTATGACAGTAGCAAATTTCCCTCAAGTGGATGACCTAAAGTTTATCAATCCGTAGGAGGCGTAGGATGAAGATGGTCTCTCTCAAGCAACCCTCCAATCAAATAACAAAGAGTCTCTTGTGTCCCCAACACACCCAATACAATGGTAAATTGTATAGGTGCACTAGTTCGGCGAAGAGATGAAGATACAAGTGCAAAATAGATAGTAGATATAGGTATTTGTAATCTGAAATAATAAAAACAGCAAGGTAGCGAGCGATAAAAGTGAGCGTAAACGGTATTGCAATGGTAGGAAACAAGACCTAGGGTTCATACTTTCACTAGTGTAAATTCTCTCAACAATAATAACATAGATAGACCATATGACAAGCCCTCAACATGCAACAAAGAGTCACTCCAAAGCCACTAATAGCGGAGAACAAACATAGAGCTAATGGTCTGGTACGGAACCACCACAAAGTTATTCTTTCGGATCGATCTATAAAAGAGTTCGTACTAGAATAACACCTTAAGACACAAATCAACCAAAACCCTAATGTCACCTAGATACTCCATTGTCACCTCAAGTATCCGTGGGCATGATTATACGACATGCGTCACACAATCTCAGATTCATCCAACCAACATAAAAGTACTTCAAAGAGTGCCCCAAAGCTACTACCGGAGAGTCAAGAACGTGTGCCAACCCCTATGCATAGGTTCCAAATGTCACGAAACCCGCAAGTTGATCACCAAAACATACATCAAGTGGATCACAAGACATACATCAAGTGTTCTCATAAAAGACTCAATCCGATAAGATAACTCCAAAGGGGAAACTCAATTCATCACAAGAGAGTAGAGGGGAAGAAACATCATAAGATCCAAATACAATAACAAAGCTCGGGATACATCAAGATCGTGCCATAGAGGAACACGAGAGAGAGAGATCAAACACATAGCTACTGGTACATACCCTCAGCCCCGAGGGTGAACTACTCCCTCCTCGTCATGGATAGCGCCGGGATGATGAAGATGGCCTCCAGTGATGGGATCCCCCTCCGGCAGGGTGCCGGAACAGGGTCCCGATTGGTTGTTGGTGGCTCTGGAGGCTTGCGGCGGCGGAACTCCCGATCAAGGTTCTGTTTTTGAAGTTTTAGGGTACGTAGGTATATATGGGTGCAGGGGGAACGTCGGTGGACCTCCGGGATGCTCACGAGGTAGGGGGTGGCAGCCCGGGACTCCCCTGACATGTACTCCAAGCCCATCAGGTTGGTTTCCTTCCAAAATTAACTTCACCAGTTGATTTCGTTCCGTTTTGACTCTGTCTGATATTCCTTTTCCTCGAAACACTGAAATAGGCATAAACAGCAAATCTGGGCTGGGCCTCCGGTTAATAGGTTAGTCCCAAAAATAATATAAAAGTGGATAATAAAGCCCAATATTGCCTAAAACAGTAGATAAAGTAGCATGGAGCAATCAAAAAATAGAGATACCTTGGAGACGTATCAAGCATCCCCAAGCTTAATTCATGTTCGTCCTCGAGTAGGTAAATGATAAAAAGAGAATTTTTGATGCGGAGTGATACTTTGGCATGATTTCAATGTAAATCTTCTTAATTGTGACATGAATATTCAGATCCTAAAGATTCAAGACAAAAGTCCATATTGACATAAAGATAATAATACTTCAAGCATACTTATCAAAGCAATCATGTCTTCTCAAAATAACATGGCAAAAGAAAGTTCATCCCTACAAAATCATATAGTTAGGCTATGCTTCATTTTCGTCACACAAAGATGTTCCCAACTTCTATACCCCCGCTGGCAAGCCAAGCAATTGTTTCATACTTAAATAATCTCAAACTTTTTCAACCTTCATGCAATACATGAGCGTGAGCCATGGATATAGCACCATGGAATAGAATATGATGATGGGGATTGCGTGGAGAAGAAAAAAAAGGAGAAAGTCTCACATTGACGAGGATAATCAACGGGCTATGGAGATGCCCATCAATTGATGTTAACATGAGGAGTAGGGATTGCCATGCAACGGATGCACCAGAGCTATGAATGCTCAACAAAAGAAAACAAGTGGGTGTGCATCCAACTTGCTTGCTCACGAAGACCTAGGGCATTTGAGGAAGCCCATCGTAGGAATATACAAGCCAAGTTCTATAATGAAAAATTCCCACTAGTATATGAAAGTGATAACACATGAGACTCTTTAGATGAAAAGCATGGTGCTACTTTGTAGCACAAGTGTGGAAAAAGAGATAGTAGCATTGCCCTTTTTTATTTTTTTGGGCCTTTTTTTTGACCTTTCTCTTTTTTTTATTTGGGCCTTTTTTGGGCCTTTCTCTTTTTTTTATTTGGGCAATGCTCTAATAATGATAATCATCACACTTCTATTGATTACAACATAAGGATTACAACTCGAAACTAGAACAAGATATGACTCTATATGAATGCCTCCGGCGGTGTACCGGGATGGTTCAATGAATCAAGAGTGACATGTATGAAAAATAATGCATGGTGGCTTTGCCACAAATATGATGTCAACTACATGATAATGCAATGGCAATATGACAAAAGTAATGTATGTCATGATGATGATGATGGAAGTTGCATGGCAATATATCTCGGAATGGCTATGGAAATGCCATAATAGGTAGGTATGGTGTCTATTTTGACGAAGATATAAGGAGGTTTATGTGTGATAGAGCGTATCATATCACGGGGTTTGGATGCACCGGCAAAGTTTGCACCAACTCTCAAGGTGAGAAAGGGCAATGCACGGTACCGAAGAGGCTAGCAATGGCGGAAAGGTGAGAGTGCATATAATCCATGGACTCAACATTAGTCAAAAGAACTCATATACTTATTGCAAAAATTTAGAAGTCATCAAAAATCAAGTACTACGCGCATGCTCCTAGGGGGATAGATTGGTAGGAAAAGACCATCGCTCGTCCCCGACCGCCACTCATAAGGATGCACAAGCTAGGTACACTTCATGTTTCAAAATTGTTACACAATTTTAACCATACGTGCATGCAACGGGACTTGCAAACTTCAACACAAGCATTTCTCAAATTCATAATCACCCAACTAGCATGAATTTAATATTATCACCTCCATATCTCAAAACAATTATCAAGCATCAAACTTATCTTAGTATTCAACGCACTCAAAAGAAAGTTTCACATATCTTGAATACCAAGTATATTAACATTAAGAAAATTACCATGCTATTAACGACTCTCAAAATAATATAAGTGAACCATGAGAGTTCATCTATTTCTTCAAAATAAAACTACCACCATGCTCTAAAAGATATAAGTGAAGTACTAGAGTATTCTAGCAAATTCCAATTCATGTATGGCTCTCTCTCATTAAAGAATTCAGATCTTGATACCTTATTCAAACAGAAAGCAAAGCTAAAGAAAACTACAATGCAAGGATAGCACAACTCATGTGAAGAAGCAAAAACTTAGGCTCAACCGATACTAACCGATAGTTGTTGAAGAAGAAAGGTGGGATGACTACCGGGGCATCCCCAAGCTTAGATGCTTGAGACTTCTTGAAATATTATCTTGGGGTGCC
Source organism: Triticum dicoccoides (assembly GCF_002162155.2). Taxonomy (NCBI): domain Eukaryota; kingdom Viridiplantae; phylum Streptophyta; class Magnoliopsida; order Poales; family Poaceae; genus Triticum; species Triticum dicoccoides. The sequence goes on from NC_041383.1 coordinate 37,449,291, forward strand.
TTGGGCATCCCCAAGCTTGAGCTTTTGTGTCTCCTTAATTCCTCTCATATCATGCTTTCTCTTTTTATCAAAAGCTTCATTCACAACAAACTCAACAAGAACTCATGAGATAGGTTAGTATAAGCCAATGCAAAACCTTATCATATTCTACTGTAACAAATCACTAAAATTATTATTCAACATTGCATACTAAATGCCTCTGTATATTTAATACTCCTATCCTCAAATAGAATCATTAAACAAGCAAACATATGCAAACAATGCAACCATAACAGCAATCTGCCAAAACAGTACAGTCTGTAAAGAATGCAAGAGTAACAATACTTCCCTGACTCCAAAAAATTATGAACTAAAATTCCCACTATAATAAATTTATCAGAGCTTAATATGCAAAAATATTCAATGTTATACCATTCTCTGACCTTTCTAGGGAATTTTTGCAACAGCGGTAAACTTTCTGTTTTCAAACAGCAACATGTATACTAACAAAATAAGCATGGCAAAGGCTATCCTTGAATTTTTTATTGAAACTAAAGAAGAAAAACATTATTCTAACTAACAGCAAGCAAACACTAACAAAAGAAAATGATGCTCCAAGCAAAACACATATCATGTGGCGAATAAAAATATAGCTCCAAGTAAAGTTACCGATGGACGAAGACGAAAGAGGGGATGCCATCCGGGGAATCCCCAAGCTTAGGCTCTTGGTTGTCCTTGAATATTACCTTGGTGTGCCTTGGGCATCCCCAAGCTTAGGCTCTTGCCACTCCTTATTCCATAGTCCATCGAATCCTTACCCAAAACTTGAAAACTTCAACCACACAAAACTGAAAACAAACCTCGTAAGCTCCGTTAGTATAAGAAAATAAAACCACCGCTTAGGTACTGTAATGAAATCATTCTTAATTCATATTGGTTTAATATCTACTTTATTCTAACATCTCTATGGTTCATACCACTTAATACTAGCCATAGATGCATCAAAATAAGCAAACAACACAATGAAAACAGAATCTGTCAAAAACAGAACATTCTGTAGTAATCGGTATCAAACGTATACTTCTGGAACCCCAGAAATTATGAAATAAATTGCTGGACCTGAGACATTTGTGTATTAATTATCTTCAAAAGTAATCAACCTAAAATCACTCTCCAGTAAAAAATGGCAGCTAATCTCGTGAGCGCTAAAGTTTCTGTTTTTCACAGCAAGATCACATAAACTTCACCCATGTCTTTCCAAAGGTTCTACTTGGCACTTTATTGAAACAAAAGCTATAAAACATGACTACTACAGTAGCATAATCATGTGGACACAGAAAAATAGTAAGGATAAATATTGGGTTGTCTCCCAACAAGCGCTTTTCTTTAATGCCTTTCTAGCTAGGCATGATGATGACAATGATGCTCACATAAAAGATAAGAATTGAAACATAACGGGAGCATCATGACGCATATGACTAGAATTTTTAAGTCTAACCCACTTCCTATGCATAGGGATTTTGTGAGCAAACAACTTATGGGAACAATAATAAACTAGCATAGGATGGCACAACAAGCATAACTTCAAGATTTTAAGCACATAGAGAGGAAACTAGATATTATTGCAATTCCTACAAGCATATGTTCCTCTCTCATATTAATTTTCAGTAGCATCATGAATGAATTCAACAATATAACCAGCACCTAAAGCATTATTTTCATGATTTACAAGCATAGAAAATTTACTACTCTGAACATAAGCGAATTTCTTCTCATGAATAGTAGTGGGAGCAAACTCAACAAAATAACTATCATGTGATTGAAAATTAAGATCAAGATGACACGTTTCATGGTTATCATTATTCTTTAAAGCATACGTGTCATCACAATAATCATCATAGATAGGAGGCATGCTTTCATCATAGTAAATTTGCTCATCAAAGCTTGGGGGACAAAAAATATCATCTCCATCAAACATAGCTTCCCCAAGCTTGTGGCTTTGCATATCATTAGCATCATGGATATTCAGAGAATTCATACTAACAACATTGCGATCATGCTCATCATTCAAAGATTTAGTGCCAAACATTTTAGAGGTTTCTTCTTTTAGCACATGAGCACAATTATCCTTTCCATCATACTCACGAAAGATATTAAAAAGGTGAAGCGTCTGAGACAAACTCAACTCCATTTTTTGGTAGTTTTCTTTTATAAACTAGACTAGTGCTAAAACAAGAAACAAAAAGATTCGATTGAAAGATCTAAAAATATACCTTCAAGCACTCACCTCGCCAGAAAAGAGCTTAGTGACGGCGTGTGAGTACCCTTTACCTATCCTCCCCGACAACGGCGCCAGAAAAGATCTTGATGTCTACTACACAACCTTCTTTTTGTAGACGTCGTTGGGCCTGCAAGTGCACAGGTTTGTAGGACAGTAGAAAATTTCCCTCAAGTGGATGACCTAAGGTTTATCAATCCGTAGGAGGCGTAGGATGAAGATGGTCTCTCTCGGGCAACCCTGCAATCAAATAACAAAGAGTCTCTTGTGTCCCCAACACACCCAATACAATGGTAAATTGTATAGGTGCACTAGTTCGGCGAACAGATGAAGATACAAGTGCAAAATAGATAGTAGATATAGGTATTTGTAATCTGAAATAATAAAAACAGCAAGGTAGCGAGAGATAAAAGTGAGCGTAAACGGTATTGCAATGGTAGGAAACAAGGCCTAGGGTTCATACTTTCACTAGTGTAAATTCTCTCAACAATAATAACATGGATAGAACATATGACAAGCCCTCAACATGCAACAAAGAGTCACTCCAAAGCCACTAATAGCGGAGACCAAACATAGAGATTATGGTCGGGTACGGAACCACCACAAAGTTATTCTTTCGGATCGATCTATAAAAGAGTTCGTACTAGAATAACACCTTAAGACACAAATCAACCAAAACCCTAATGTCACCTAGATACTCCATTGTCACCTCAAGTATCCGTGGGCATGATTATACGATATGCGTCACACAATCTCAGATTCATCCAACCAACATAAAAGTACTTCAAAGAGTGCCCCAAAGCTACTACCGGAGAGTCAAGAACGTGTGCCAACCCCTATGCATAGGTTCACAATGTCACGAAACCCGCAAGTTGATCACCAAAACATAAATCAAGTGGATTGCAAGACATACATCAAGTGTTCTCATAAAAGACTCAATCCGATAAGATAACTTCAAAGGGGAAACTCAATTCATCACAAGAGAGTAGAGGGGGAGAAACATCATAAGATCCAACTACAATAGCAAAGCTCGGGATACATCAAGATCGTGCCATAGAGGAACACGAGAGAGAGAGATCAAACACATAGCTACTGGTACATACCCTCAGCCCGAGGGTGAACTACTCCCTCCTCGTCATGGATAGCGCCGGGATGATGAAGATGGCCTCCGGTGATGGGATCCCCCTCCGGCAGGGTGCCGGAACAGGGTCTCGATTGGTTTTTGGTGGCTCTGGAGGCTTGCGGCGGCGGAACTACCGATCTAGGTTCTGTTTTTTGAAGTTTTAGGGTACGTAGGTATATATGGGTGTAGGGGGTACGTCGGTGGACCTCCGGGATGCTCACGAGGTAGGGGGGCGCGCCCAGGGGGGGAGGGGCGCACCCCCCACACTCGTGGGCAGCCCGGGACTCCCCTGACGTGCACTCCAAGCCCATCAGGTTGGTTTCCTTCCAAAATTAACTTCTCCAGTTGATTTCGTTCCGTTTTCACTCTGTCTGATATTCCTTTTCCTCGAAACACTGAAATAGGCATAAAACAGCAAATCTAGGCTGGGCCTCCGGTTAATAGGTTAGTCCCAAAAATAATATTAAAGTGGATAATAAAGCCCAATATTGCCTAAAACAGTAGATAAAGTAGCATGGAGCAATCAAAAATTATAGATACGTTGGAGACGTATCACATGATTTTCTCGAAGTGGCTGAGGCAAACAAGCAGAATGGTTTTATGTGTTGTCCATGTCCTATATGTGGGAATACGAATGCTTACTCTGACCGGAAAACCCTTCACACCCACCTGCTTTACAAGGGTTTCATGCCACACTATAATGTTTGGACGAGGCACGGAGAAATAGGGGTTATGACGGAAGACGGCGAAGAAGAAGAGTACAATGACAACTATGTGCCCCCTGAATACGGTGATGCTACTGAACATCAAGAGGAACCAGACGATGTGCACGATGCTGCTGCAACGGGCGAAGCTGCTGAAGATCAAGAGGAACCAGACGATGTGCCTGATGATGATGATCTCCGCCGGGTCATTATCGATGCAAGGACGCAATGCGAAAGTCAAAAAGGAGAAGCTGAAGTTCGATCGCATGTTAGAGGATCACAAAAAAGGGTTGTACCCCAATTGCAAAGATGGCAACAAAAAGCTCGGTACCATACTGGAATTGCTGCAGTGGAAGGCAGAGAATGCTGTGCCAGACAAAGGTTCTGAGAAGCTACTGAAAATATTGAAGAAGAAGCTTCCAAAGGATAACAAATTGCCGGTAGTACATACGCAGCAAAGAAGGTCGTATGCTCTCTAGGATTAGAGGTGCAGAAGATACATGCATGCCCTAATGACTGCATCCTCTACCGCGGTGCGTACAAGGATCTGAACGCATGCCCGGTATGTGGTGCATTACAGTATAAGATCAGACCAAATGACCCTGGTGATGTTGACGGCGACCCCCATAGGAAGCGGGTTCCTACAAAGGTGATGTGGTATGCTCCTATAATACCACGGTTGAAACGTCTGTTCAGAAACGGAGAGCATGCCAAGTTGATGTGATGGCACAGTGAGGACCGTAAGAAAGACGGGAAGTTGAGAGCACCCGCTGACGGGTCGCAGTGGAGAAAAATCGAGAGAAAGTACTCGGCTGAGTTTGCACGTGACCAAAGGAACATATGGTATGCTTTAAGAGCGGATGGCATTAATCCTTTCGGGGAGCAGAGCAGCAATCACAACACCTGGCCCGTGACTCTATGTATGTATAACCTTCCTCCTTGGATGTTCATGAAGCGGAAGTTCATTATGATGCCAGTTCTCATCCAAGGCCCTAAGCAACCCGGTAACGACATTGATGTGTACCTAAGGCCATTAGTTGAAGAACTTTTACAGTTGTAGAATGGAAACGGTGTACGTACGTGGGATGAGCACAAACAGGAGGAATTTGACCTAAAGGCGTTGCTATTCGTGACCATCAACGATTGGCCCGCTCTCAGTAACCTTTCAGGACAGACAAACAAGGGATACCATGCATGCACGCACTGTTTACTTAACACAGAAAGTACATACCTGGGAAGCTGCAGGAAGAATGTGTACCTGGGCCATCGTCGATTTCTTCCGACCAGCCATCAATGTCGAAAGAAAGGCAAGCATTTCGAAGGCGAGGCAGATCACCGGAAGAAGCCCGCCATGCATACCGGTGATCACGTACTTGCTATGGTCAATGATTTACACTTAATCTTTGGAAAGGGTCCCGGCGCACTAGCTGTTCCGAATGACACTGGGGGACACGCACCCATGTGGAAGAAGAAATCTATATGTTGGGACCTACCCTACTGGAAAGACCTAGAGGTCCGCTCTTCAATTGACATGATGCACGTGACAAAGAACCTTTGCGTGAACCTGCTAGGCTTCTTGGGCGTGTATGGAAAGACAAATGATATAGCTGAGGCACGGGAGGACCTGCAATGTTTGCACGAAAAAGACGGCATGCCTCCAAAGCAGTATGAAGGTCCTGCCGGTTATGCTCTTACCAAATAAGAGAAGGAAATCTTCTTTGGATGCCTGCTTAGTAAGAAGGTCCCGACTGGCTTCTCGTCGAATATAAAGGGAATAATAAATATGGCAGAGAAAAAGTTCCAGAACCTAAAGTCTCATGACTGCCACGTGATTATGACGCAACTACTTCCGGTTGCATTGAGGGGGCTTCTACCGAAAAACGTCCGATTAGCCATTGTGAAGCTATGTGCATTCCTCAATGCAATCTCTTAGAAGGTGATCGATCCAGAAATCATACCAAGGCTAAGGTGTGATGTGGTGCAATGTCTTGTCAGTTTTGAGCTGGTGTTCCCACCATCCTTCTTCAATATCATGACGCACGTCCTAGTTCATCTAGTCGACGAGATTGTCATTCTGGGCCCCGTATTTCTACACAATATGTACCCCTTTGAGAGGTTCATGGGAGTCCTAAAGAAATATGTCCGTAACCGTGCAAGGCCAGAAGGAAGCATCTCCATGGGCCATCAAACAGAGGATGTCATCGGGTTTTGTGTTGACTTCATTCCTGGCCTTAAGAAGATAGGTCTCCCTAAATCGCGGTATGAGGGAAGAATGATTGGAAAAGGCACGCTTGGAAGGGACTCAATAATATGCAGGGACGGATATTCTTGGTCTCAAGCACGCTACACAGTTCTACATAACTCTACCTTCGTGACCCCGTATGTCGATGAACACAAGAACAGTCTGCGCTCCAAACACCCGGAGCAGTGCGACGACTGGATTACATGTGAACACGTCAGGACTTTCAGCAGTTGGTTGGAAACACGTCTCAGAGGTGACACCACTGTTTGTGATGAGCTGTACTTGTTGTCCAGGGGACCATCTTCGACTGTTACGATTTGGAAAGGATACGAGATAAATGGGAATATATTTTACACGATTGACCAAGATAAAAAGAGCACCAACCAAAACAGCGGTGTCCGCTTTGATGCAACAACCGAGAGGGGAAAGGACACGTATTATGGTTACATAGTGGACATATGGGAACTTGAATACGGACATGATTTTAAGGTTCCTTTGTTTAAGTGCAAATGGGTCAATCTATCAGGAGGCAGGGTACAGGTAGACCCACAGTATGGAATGACAACAGTGGATCTGAAAAATCTTGGGTACACTGACGAACCGTTCGTCCTAGCCAATGATGTGGAACAGGTTATCTATGTGAAGGACATGTCTACCAGACCGAGAAAAAGAAAAGATGAGGAAGCGAATACATCATACGATGAGCCAAAGCGCCACGTAGTTGTTTCAGGAAAAAGGGACGTCGTGGGAGTGGAGGGCAAGACAGACATGTCTGAAGATTATGAAAAGTTTCATGAAATTCCTCCCTTCAAAGTCAAGGCTGACCCCAGCATCCTGGTAAACAATGAAGATTATCCATGGTTACGGCGCAATAAGCAAATGACACAAGCGAAGAAAAAGTGAAGACTTTCTCCCGCAACTATTATGATGATACCATGCCAACTTTGTAACAGACGAAATTATGATACCATGCCAACTTTCAACATTCAACTTTTTCAGAGTTCATTTGAAATGCTTTAATGTCTTATGGTTCGGCCCTCATAATACCATTAATCCCGGTTCGCTCCTTTTCTAAAACTAAAAGAAAAAAGAATTAAAAAATAAAGCAAATAACAAAAGAAAATAAATAATGCAGAAAGCAAAACAGAAAAACTGAAATAAAAATAAAAATAGCAACAATAAGTATTTTGTTGTAAGTAGAAACAAAATAAAATAAATAAAGCAAGAAACAAAACAAAAAAAAAATAAAGTGTTTTCAAATTTGAGAACTAATGGCACTAACAGAAAGTTTATAGTTTTTCGAAAACTAAAAGCAAAATGAATTAAAAAATAAAGCAAAAAAGCAAAAGAAAATAAATAATGCAGAAAACAAAACAAAAAAACTAGGGAAAAAATAAAAATAGCAACAATAAGTATTTTGTTGTAAGTAGAAACAAAATAAAATAAATAAATCATGAAACAAAACAAAAAACAAAAAAAAGTGTTTTCAAATTTGAGAACTAATGGCACTAACAGAAAGTTTATAATTTTTCTAAAACTAAAAGCAAAAGGAATTAAAAAATAAAGCAAAAAAACAAAAGAAAATAAATAATGCAGAAAACAAACAAAAAACTGGGGAAAAAATAAAAATAGCAACAATAAGTAAAGAAAAAAGTGCCTCCTACTGGGCCCCCACGGCCTGAATACGACTAGAAACCCACCATGGACTGGTATTCAGGCCCGCAGGAGGCCCAGTAAGCCCATCACACAAAGCAGTAGTAAGTAGACCCGTAAGCCTGAAGTGGAGAGGAGCTCGAGAGGGGTGCGGCAGTGGGGCTTATAAACCACTGCGCGCCCCTCTCAGTTAGCGAGGTGGGACTAAACTTTCGTGCCGCACCGTGCCAGCACACGACCTTTGGTCCCGGTTGGTGCCACCAACCGGGACTAAAGGGGGGCATTGGTACCGGTTCGTGGCACCAACCGTTACCAATGCCCACCCTTTAGTCCCGGTTGGTGGCACCAACTGGGACCAAAGGCCGCCGCTTCCCGCCCTTTGGGCTGCTGAAAAGAGGCCTTTGGTCCCGGTTGGTGGCACGAACCGGGACTAAAGGGTGTATCAGTCCCGGTTGGTGCCACGAACCGGGACCAATGCTCTTGATATATATACAGCACTTAGCAGTTTTCGACCAAATCCCCCACTTGTCCCCCGACGCCCCCTGCTCCTCCTCATCGCCGTCGCTGTCGCCGCCCGACGCCCCTGCTCCACCTTGCCGTCGCCGCCGCCACCGACGCCGTCAGGCTGCTCGCCTTCGCCGTCGCCGCCGCCCCCTGTGAGCAGTCCCGCCGCCGCCCCTGCCCTGCATTTTTTTTGTATATGTGTATATATGCATATTTTTGTGTATATGTGATTATATGTGTATATATGTGTTTGTATGTGTATATATGTGTACTTTTTGTGTGTATATGTGTATATATGTGTATATATGCATTTTTTCATGTATATAATGTATATATGTATGTGGTAGCTATATGATGAATGGATGTGGCTATTTATGTATGAATATAATGTTCATAGCATTTTTTTGTTTATATATGTTTTTTAATATATGTATTGATTTTTTATTTAGGTTGTTAGTATTAGGTTTTAGGTTAGTGCATTTTAGTTTAGTGTAGAGGAAAAAGTAAAATAAGAAGAGGAAAAAAGAAGAAAAAGAAGAGGAGAAGAAGAAAGGAATAGAGGAGAAGAAGAAAAAATAGAAACTATTCCTTTCTTCTTCTCCTCTTTGTTTTCTTCTTTTTTTTCTTCGATCTTCTCCTCTGTCGTCGTCGATATACCCCCCTCGGCCATCTCGCTCGACCAAAACTCTCGAGGACATCCAAACCCTAGAGAAAAAACGATGTTGTTCTCCTACCCCCTCCCGCTGCGCCCCTACCCGACAAACTCTCTTGAGGCCACCCAAATTTACGAAGTTAAAAGATCGTTGTCGTCGAGGCCACCCCAAACCCTTGAAGCGTTGTGTCGAGGCCACCCCAAACCCTTGAAGCGCTGTCTAGGCCACCCCAAACCCTAGAGAAGCAGCGTCGAGGCCACTAATTAACATGATTCCTTATTGTGGTTAGCTAGCTAGTTCTATGTTTGCCACTAATATATATCCATGTGTACCATGCATGTTTGAATAATAGTTGACATGTTGTAAATATTTGCAGAAACTATGGAGCACTACCGAGACGAAGCAACAGAAGCGATGTTGGGGAGATAATCGCAGAAGGAACTGATGACGTTGCGTCATTTCTCATCGACGTCGTTGGTCAGGAAGGACTGGGTGAAGAAGAGGGCTATGTTCATGATGGCTCCCGCCCATTAATGCCGGTACAAGAAGAGGGCTATGTTCATGATGGCTCCGGTGATGACCCAATGGAGGTACAAGAAGGAGACCGTGCTGACTGCTCCGGTGACCGAACCAAGTCCAGCCAGGTATATATATATTAGTTAAGCCTATGCTGACTAGTTAATTGATGCATTCATTGTTTTGGTATATGTACACATATTAATTAACTCTCGTCTTTCTTCCTTTTTCTAGCCCTCCGGATCGAGCACAACTTCGGTAAGGAGACGAGGCCCGAAGAAAAAGTTGAGCTCGGACGAAAAGTTTGAGATCACAGCAATCGCGCGCGACGACTAACCGATTGAACCCATCCGGACAAAGAACGCATTTGTTGCTCAGTGCGGGGTTCTTGTTAGGGACAAGATCCCGATCAGCATCCACCAATGGTATAAGCCTAAGGAGGAAGTCCCTCAGGTGTCTTATGTCAATGATATGCAGAAAGATGATCTTTGGACTGAGCTGAAGGCAAATTTCACCCTAATGGTATAAGCCTAAGGAGAAGCTAGTTAAAGAGCAATTAATCAAGTCTTGCGCTCTTAAGAAGATGGCAGACCTATTCAGGAGGTGGAGGAAAGAGCTGAAAAAGTTTGTCGCCAAAGAAGAGACACCAGAATTCATCGGCAAATATGAAAAGATCAGAGATCACTGGCCTGCATTTGTGGCCTACACGACATCAGAAAAGAGTAAGAAGATGTCGGCGACAAACAAGCAAAATGCTGCGAAGAAGAAGTTTCACCATCGCACTGGGTCAGGTGGCTACCTGCAAGCCCGGCCTAAGTGGTCCAAGGCTGAGAATGATCTGCTTGATAAAGGGATCGAACCAGAGACAATGAGATGGCCAGACCGTTGTCGGACTTGGTTCTTCGGGGCTAGCGGAACCTTGGACCCTATAACAGGGGAGTGCCTTTGGACGGATGAGCAACTGAAAACACTAGTCACAAGGCTTCGGCAGCATATCTGTGCAGCGCAACAAGGGACGTTCGTTCCAGATAGGGAGAAGGACGAGCCCACAATGGCCCTCGGGAATCCTGAACACCCTGGACGGACACGAGGCACGCCAGGCTCCATTCCGTGGAAGGTTGGTTTCCCGGACGCATGGGGTTACAAAACCCACGAGAGGAGGAAGAAACTGGAGCAGAGCCAACTACAGGCGCTGCACGAAAGGGTAATGGGGCTAGAGGAACGAGAAGCAGATCGCGACAAACGACCTGCCGAAGCTTCCCCCGAAGCTACCCCGCCATCTCAGCGGAGAAGCAGCGTGGCTTCCACGGAGCTGCTTCAAACGGAGCATGTCTTGACGGCTCCTGCCAGCTATCCCGTGGATGCTATCACGAGGACTCAAAATTGCCACCTAATGACGCGATGGATGAATTTGAAGGTCAAGGCGGCTGTTGGCTCTGTTTATCCTACTGAAAAAGGCGCAACTTTTCACTGCCGGACGATTCCAGAAGGATATGCCAGGGTGATGGTGGACGAAATAACCAAGAGATTTGAGGACCTCCAGCTTGACTACCCTACTGGTGAAGGGGAGACTAGGCTGGGTGCTGCTCTGAAGACTCCATGCCTATGGCAGAAGGAGCTCATCAACCTTCCAAACTGGACGCCTCCGCCTCCTCCTCCTCCTCCGATGAGTCAGGGCACTCCGCCTCCTCCTCCCGCCAGTGTCGATCAGGGCACTGGGCCTCCTTCTCCGGCGCGTGGCGGCACTCTGCCTCCTTCTCCGCCTGCGCCGGCGCGCCCGAGCAGCCAGAACCCTCCTCCTTCTCCGGCGCGTGGTGGCACTCCGCCTCCTTCTTCGCTTGCGCCGGCGTGCCCGAGCAACCAGCAGCCTCCTCCTTCTCCGGCGCGTGATGGCACTCCGCCTGCGCTGGCGCGCCCGAGCAGCCAGCACCTTCCTCCTTCTCCGCATTGCCAGCAAGGGCGGAAGAGACCCGCCGCCGCCCCGGCTGCTCCGGCGCGTCGTAGTCCTTCTCCTCCGCCTCGTAAGCAAGCACGAAAGAAGATAGGCGCCACAGCCGCTCTGTCTGCTCCGTCGTCTAGCAGTATAGCAGCCAGCAGAGGCGGGAGGCAACACAGATATGGTGCAGCTCTCAAGCCTCTAGAGAAGTTACCGTACGAGAGGACCGAGGAGGAAAACGAGACGATCGTGCGGGCCCACGTGAAGGACTTCTTTGAAGGGGTGAAAGCAAATAGACATCCACCTCTAGAGGAGAAGGTAGATCCGGTGAAAGCAAAGCGCACTATCGATGCCCTGAGGAAACCACCAAAGTCTTCGCCGAGAACCAACTATCAGCGCATTACTGAACCGACATATCTCAAAGCCTAGCGGTCGGGAAATACTGTCAGTGATAAAAGGTTAAAAGAACGAGCAGCTGGGAAAAAAATTGCCCAGCTCGGTGAACAAGCACAGCAATCGTGCCCCCTGCTCAATGTGTCTAATGCTCCGGGGACGGTGGCCGGTTATGGCAATCTTGCAGATTACTTGCCTGACGATCAACTTCCTGATTTCTTGGAGGTGGACGAACACAAATACAAGTACGGGAAACCTCTTGTCAAAGATGAAAAATCTCTGACAACTATGATGCGAAGATTCCATAATTGGTACATGAAAACCTGCAGAGAGTCTGGGGGGACGAATATTAAAGAGGAGCACGACCTCGTTGCAACTGATCTGTTGACTGTTCCATTTGATGAGTTCTTCGCGTTCTTCAATCAAAAGGCCATCGATAAACTAATGGTCTTTTGCTACTGTCTGTAAGTACTATTTCTGTCATTAAGTCTCTATATATACCTCGACTCTTTCATTGCATGTATTTATAATTAATTATCCTCACTATATTATGCAGATTGAAGATCGTCGAGTGCAAAAAACAAGAAATGTATGATATTGGGTTCGTTAACACAAATATCATAGATGAATTTCTGGTTAAAAAGCACCCCGCAGAGGCCGAGGAGAACTTGCTACAATCGTTGATCAAAAATCAAAACAAAGATTTAATACTCTTTGCTTACAACTCCCAGTAAGTGTTACTGGCGTGTGCATATTCGGTTTCCCTTATTACTCGAGCGAGGTTATAGTAATGTAATTGATGAGTTATGCATGTGTGCGCAGATTCCACTATGTTCTTCTGGAGATTAAGCTTGAGCGGGGAGTAGTAAACGTCTTAGACTCGAGAAGAAAAGATCCCCAAACCTATGCGGACATGACTAAAATACTCAACAAGTAAGTTCAATCGATCATTTATCGCACCATATCGGCAACTTTTTTGTTCATTTCCTGACATCTCAAGTAATAATATTTATTTTCTTTGTCTTGCAGGGTTTGGAAATAGTTCACCGCAGAAGTTCCGGGACTGCCGAAGGAGCTGCGATATACATACCCCAAAGTAAGTACTACTAGCTAGCTAGTTGCGCGCATCTCCCGTTGATTCTATAGCTGTACTTTCATCAATGCCATTTATAATGCTTCATTATCAATTTGATTGACCTCTATTTCTCGTAAAGTGCTTGTGGCAGGAACAAGGGAATGATTTCTGTGGATACTACGTGTGCGAGTTCATCTACAACGCGACTTTGAAACATAAGCGGGGCTACTCTAAAAGACAATATGAAGTGCGTAAGCAATAATATTCACAATTTCAATTTATTACACCATCATTTCTGTTGAGTTTCATTCATATATGTATTAGCCCCCTTCTTCAAATTAGACGTGGCAGATGCGGGATGAACTCCTAGAACAAGATCGTATGAAAGCAATTCAAGAGGAATTTGCGGGATTCTTTCTTGACCACGTCATCAATAAAGCCAGAGAATATCATGTGGAAATTGATTTCAATTGCTAGGGGATTGTAAGAGATTTTACATATTGTATATGTATGTAGCCAGTAGCGTCGGATAGATAATAAGAAAACTTGTTGTTCGACCAATCTCTCGGAGAAGGAGAGGTCGATCGATCACTTCTCTCGGTATGCATGACGAACTTCTGTACCTAATGGTTCCCTTCATTTTCTTACTAGCTAGCGTGTCGAGGGCCTCTCTATGTACAGTACGTAGCGTCGACCAAGCACGGACATAAGAGAGGTCACTTCTCTCTATTAATTAGATAGCTAACACAATATATTAAACACCTAAATTAACCCCCCCCCTCAAAACCCCCAACCCCCCCTTTCAAAA
>NC_041383.1:37463580-37465270 GCF_002162155.2 Triticum dicoccoides
CCCCTTTCAAAAAAAAAAAACAAAAACCACGGCCACTGAAATGCTGACGCGTGGATGCCTTTTGGTCCCGGTTGGTGCCACCAACCGGGACCAAAGGCCCTCCTGCCTGGGCTCGGACACCGGCCACGTGGAGGCACATCTGTCCCGGTTCGTGTTAGAACCGGGACTAAAGGGGGAGGCATTAGTCACGACCCTTTAGTCCCGGTTCAGCACCACCCATTCCCATGGGAATATATGGGTTTTTCAGTCCAGTGCCCTCATGAACCGAGACTGATGCCCCCTTTTCTAATAGTGGAGGTCCCTTGGGATGTAGTTATGCTAGTGCGTCTATATAGGATGACCCTTGGGGGACCTGCAGTTATTATGAGTAGAACATAACCCGCGTGTTGCCGCAGAATACATGAATAATGTCAGAATTAATTATGATGTGATGGCAAATAATTTGGCAGCCATGCATGCTTTGTTGATGTGAAAAGGGTTGCATGCATGGAGAAAACGGTTACTGGGATTGTAGATTAATGATGTGGCAGTCATGCATGGTTTGTTTATCCCGAAGTCCTCACATATAATCCTTGGCAGTGCTCAGTTGCAAATCTATGTATTTTTTTAAGAAGGATTACCCTGACCTCTGCATCAAAATGATCGTGCAGCCATAGTATTAAACCAAGCGGTAAACAAGTACGTAGTTCGGTACAAAGCTCACAAGAGCTGAAATGAAATATAAAAAAATCGCCACAACCGGTCAAATAGTACAAGATGACCAAACACCTATTCTATTATTGGATCGCCATGCAAACTGGTTGTAAGTATCCCGTGCTAGTGTCTCTTAATGGTTGCCCTCATAAATCGGTTGTAAATCTATGTACTTGAGTACATCTAAGTCGTGATCGCTATATCGGAAATTATAAATGATCGGTATCGATTCAATGGTAGCGTAAGAGAACTTCCCTATATAAACAGATATACAATCACCGTCACCCTGTTTATCTTATAGAAACGGTGGCGACTTATTACACTGTGTGTGCTGACAAGATCGTGAGCTTCCTTTGACGAAGCCATTGTGATACAAAAATATGGCTGGACTAGGAGGCATGGGGAAACACTATAATGCTTTTTGTCCCACAACTGGTACGGAGTTCGCTGTTGGAATAATCAAATTTGAGTGGTTTGCAAGGTTCCCATCAGTAGAGTGACTGAGTGAGTCGGCATTGCTGTCCTTTCTTTTCAGGAAAAGTCGGTTTTCCTTTTGTCTTTGTGACCGATGTTGACATCATGCATGGTCATGATCATGGACGACCGCCCGACTGATCATGGTCGTGATAAAGTAACCATTGAAGCCCACGGGTTAGGGAAAATAAAAAAATCTCGTGTACATCTCGTGCAATTCTTCTATGTGCGTCTGTGCAAGTTCATCAGGTAACAATTAATATAGAACTGTTGGAAGTGTTATTGCTAAAAAAAATCGAATACACAAGGTTATGTTCTTTTGTTCGGCTGCTTTCCATGACAACACCACCAGATTGTGTAATCAACACGCCCTCCTGGAGCCGCCGCCACCTCTATCCTCCACCCCCTCCCTCTGGATTTCCTTCCTCCTGACCGATCCGATCCAGAGCTTCTAGCCGCCGCCGCCACTCTCCTCGCCGCCACCGGTGCTGTGCCGGGCATAGCCAAGGCGAGGGATGATGAA
>NC_041383.1:37465628-37478166 GCF_002162155.2 Triticum dicoccoides
GAATGACTTTGGGATGCGGTTGCAGTGGAGATTCACGCAGGTCTCTCGGACATGTGCGTCGACCGGCTTCAGCGGCGCAGCGGTGAGGGCCCCTCCGACATCGATGGCTCACCCCTGGTGGCTGTTTTGGATGGTGGTGCAACTCCGGTCGTGCAGTTTCCCAGCGACACACGTCACCTATGGGCATGCTGGATGACGGAAGAGGTCGGTCTGGAGGTCCAGCCCGGGATGGGCCCGAATTCGCCAGCGAAAGTGGCGGGGCCTGCGGGAGTCATTACATCATTGGAGGCATTGTGGCGCAATCTGCATTCCGTGTGTGCCCCGAAGGAAACCCCTGATTCGGGCTTTCCGGATCTGATGATGGTAATGTTTCTGCATCGTCACCACCATGGGGGCCTCATCTTTGGGGTTGTACATCGACTTAAGGGAAAAACGTTTGGTTTGGTGGCTAGGCACAGGTCTGCGTTTTCTTGTCGTGCGGTGACCATGGTGAAGCGGCATGCCATCACTAGTATTGATGATGGCGAGTCTTGGCAGCAAGGTGTTGCAGGGTCTCGGCATTGAATATTGTTGGATGGCATTGTGGTATCGTCGATGCCAAGATGAGTGCATTGATTGCTTCAGAAGATGAGATAGTGGAGGAAGGCGGCGACGGATTCTAGAGCATGCGCATGTGGTGCATGTTGATGGTTTGCTAGACCGGTTCGTGCTCTCGGCTAGCCGGCGAGCGGCTTGGTGAGGCCACCGAATTTTTTGGTGTGCGCGGCGCGCGGTCAGGGCACATCATCAATCTTGTTGGTAGGGCGACAATTTTCATCACGTAGCTAGCTTTGGGATAATCTATGTTCTTATTTTATAAGACCTTGTTGAATAATGTAATAAAGATGGCTGTATGCATTGTTCGATACAGAGGCCAGAGGTGATCCTCTTTTCTCGAAAAAATAGGAAAACTATACATTGGGGAAAATGTAAATCTTGCTACGTGTTACTTGTCAAATGTGTCATTTGTGTTTTCTGACCCATGACTAGTCGTGTCATCGAGTCCCAATCAAACAAAATTATCTACTCATACTTGATGCCATTACCACATGGAGTGTTTTCATCAACATATGTATGAAACTAACAATCAAACAGAGAGATTGAAAGGTCTCCATGTGCGACCACTCAATGCATGGCCGTTGGTCTATGGATTTGTTTGGTTATTTTTTTGGGTCAATACAGGACGATGGACACTACTGAGTGAACCACGGTAAGAATGTAAGATAGCGAATTTCTACCGGTGTTGAATTACTGTCAGATATATGGCAGTAAAGAACGAGTAAAAAACTCGAGTGATGTGGAAAACTACATAATAGTAACACTTTTATCACTGTCAACACTATGTGCATATTGCAAAATAATGCATTACTGCTATGGTAGCATTTCCATACCTAGTATTGGAAGTTTAAGAAGAATGTCTTATCTGAAGTCAATATGAGATCTTGCTCAACCAATCAACACATTTAGGAAGTTGTGAGACAAAAAGAAATCTCACGGAATTTTTCGACGGTCATTTGATTCAACGATATGCTTCCTAGCTTGAGGCATTCCACAGTGCTATGCAATTTTGACATTTTTTTGCTTGATTCCGGTGATATTCCATGAAATGGACTGTTCTCTCTTCGTACACCTTGCTCTCATTTAATATTCTCAAGAACTATATTGTTTATTTGCCTTTGCACTTCCTGGAAATTCATGTTCAGCGTCAAGGACAATTCTCTTTTCCTTTATTTGTGAATGACAAAAAGATTCCCCTGTATCCTTCGTTGAGGTGCCCATAATAGCAATAGATGTTCCACGACCTAGTGTTGTTCCCTGATACATTATGGAGCGCCATGCATATATAGGTGTGTTTTCATTGATTTCAGCCTTCCACTCGGAAGATTCAGCACTGGTTACACTCTAGAGCACTTCATAAGAGGCTTATATATACCTCACAAATTTTGGCTTCTTTGTCTGGAATTTTGAGAATCATAGTTTTCAGGTGAGACAGGAAGAGGAATGAATAGTCTGAGAGTGGTGAGAATGGGAACATGGAGGAAACCCAAAGCTATACATGTGGGCCTCTAGAACCACGGGTGCATATTTGCCTCAATGTTTCCCCATGCCTCCCATTCCTATCGTTCTAAAGTTCTCCTTCCTCTTCCTTTTACCAAAGTTTTTCCATCTTGAGTGCTTAAGAAATTCACCGAAGTAAAATTTAGGTCATGAGGCCTTGAGAGCGAGCAAGGAAAAGGAGGTCATGACTATCTCAGAGCAGTGCGCGTGAGAACATGGAGGAAAGCCTAGACTTCTTGTGCTCTCAATTTAGGGACCAAGATTTTTTTGTGCCTTCCCGATGCCCCCCTGCCTACTATTCTTAGGTATTCCTTCCTTCTCCTATTGGCTTGAGTAGTATCTTAACAAATGTGCAAATATATGTTTATGTAATGGGGAAGTGATGGTAAGTTGGGAAGAGGAAAAAAATGAGCATCTAAAAACATTGGGCATGGGGACACGGAAGGCCTCAACTAGTATTTCCCGATAGAGCTATGGTTCGACACTTGTTTCGGAAATTTTATGACTCATCCCATGTGTATTAATTGTTCTTTGGTGCAAGTTCCTCTTCCTTTTGATTGAGAAAACTATTGTCAAAGGAGTGCATATAGACATATTCGTGACTTTAGTTTCAGTTTTGGTGGTACTTCTATTTTACTTCTATTGTTTTGTTCCTTTTCACTATTTGGGTTGATACCCTTGACTCTTTTTCGGTTTTGATACCGCAGTCTCTTTAATATAAAGTAAGAAACATTCGGGTGTGTGTTAATGAAAAAAGACATGTATTGTGCATTGCTTGGCCTTGGAGTTACTCATATGGAAAAGTTAACTCGATCACATGCCAAATTGTCATTGAACAATGTTATTAATTATGATCTATAACTTGACCTACGTTTTCAAAATATAACTTGACCAACGCAGTGACTTCGGCAAAAAAAATCATTCTATATATAAACAAGCTATAGTGGAAACAAGAATCGAGAATTAAAATTTAGAAGTCAATGAGGAAGCACTAAACAAGGACACTCACATCACAGATTTCATTTGGCACGTTCTCCATCCGTGTAGAACACTTGGCGGCGCTGCCTTGGCTATAACCCGAGGATCCAATGCTCACATGTTCACTACCCACGAAGAAATGACACCAGCCTCGCCGTATGGGATGCTCTTCACGTAGAGGGGGCGAGTGATGAATGGTTGCCCCGAAGGAGAACCCCGGGTTACAACGGGTAGCCAAGTTTGTGGTGGAGCATAAATTCCGTGCACTGGGATGCGGCCACTAGGATGTTTTCATCGATTTGGGTCCGATGAGCGTAGAATTCTATGGCCATGATCACTCATTAATCTTGAATGTATTTAGCATAATTAGACAGGACCCATACCATATGTGCTCTTAGCGGAACAACTTGTTGGGCAGACAGAATACCTTCTATCCGATGCTTCAATTTTTTCCCATTTAATTTAAAGAAAATCCAAAAAATATGGGAGCACTATTTTTTTAATGTTATTGAGATTTTCTTAAAGTGTAAATATTACTGTTGGTTTTGACGATCACCCTTAGCTTTTGCATCAACCAGTGTTTGAAGCCAATCTAAATATTGAAATATATTTCCCGCCTCTCTACATTAGTTAGGCTTATGGATAAATTGGTTGGAGCATAAATTCAGTATGTTATTAGAGCCAAAAGGTCTTGAGTTCAAGATGCTAAGAATGCAATAGTGAAACAAATATCATGTAGCCTACATCGTTCTCACATTTAATCGATAAAAAATGCTTGGACAAGAGGGGGAATGCTGAAATATATTGCACGCCTCCCTCTATCACTTCGGGGTTTTTGATAAATTGGTTGGAGTATGAATTCCACACTAAAGATTACTATATATTTTTAATAATTCCTTGCAAGTGCCATAGTTTAATAATGTGCAAATGATTCCATGGTATCGGAACTTGATCATAGACAATGGTCCGCCAATTCATAATGAAAGCCTCACAGTTTGGTGTAAATGATCTAGCATTATATTCTACAAACTTGGGAAATACTTTGTAGCATCAATAAGGAAAATTTAAATACTTAAAAGGGAATTTTTAACACCGAACCATATGTGCTCATTTTTTTCCAAAGAAATTATCAATAAAATTAGAACTTTGAAAATTATGAAAATATCATCGAACCTGCTATCTATTGCCCGCCATGAGTCGGAGAGGGCATTTGTATGCAATGAGATATGCTCACGGATGGGTCACAGCCGCATAGATGAGATTTCATTTTGCGCTGTTTTCCTATTTGTTCTATGCTTCCCATTTTAATAATGACTTTTTCTATTAATTTTCTTTCAGTTTTTGGTTCTTTCCGGCCGCCCCCCCTATCTTTTTTCTAATTACTGTCATGTATATGGCAGTAAAATTGAGTAAGAAACTCGAGTGATGTGGAAAACTACATAATAGTAAA
Organism: Triticum dicoccoides; assembly: GCF_002162155.2. Classification (NCBI taxonomy): domain Eukaryota; kingdom Viridiplantae; phylum Streptophyta; class Magnoliopsida; order Poales; family Poaceae; genus Triticum; species Triticum dicoccoides. Next base: position 37,470,154 of record NC_041383.1, read on the forward strand.
ACTTTAATCACTGTCAACGCGAAGTGCATATTGCATAATAATGCATTACTGCTATGATACGATTTCCGGACCTAGTATTGGAAGTTTAAGAAGAATGTCTTATTTGAAGTCAATATGAGATCTTGCTCAACCAACCAACACATCCGGGAAGTTGTCACACAATAAGATATCTCATGGAATTTTTCGACACTCATTTGGTACAACAATATGCTACCTAGCTTAAGGCATTCCTCAGTGCTATGCTATTTTGACATTTATTGGCTTGATTCCGTTGATCTTCCATCACATGGACTGTTCTCTCTTCGCACACCTTGCTCTCATTTATTATGCTGAATAACTATATGGTTTATTTTCCTTTCCACTTCCTGTAAATGCAAGTTCAGTGTCAAAGACAATTCTCTTTTCTTTTAGTTGTGCATGAAAAAAAGATTTCCCAATATCCTCCATTGAGGTGCCCATAGTAGCAATAGATGTCCATGGCACAGTGTCATTCGCTGATACATTATGGAGCACAATGCAGTTATAGGTGTGTTTTCATTTATTTCGGCCTTCCTCCGAGAAGATTCAGCACTAGTTACACTCTAGAACACTTCATATGAGGCCTATATATACCTCACAAGTTCTAGCTTCTTTCTCTGGAATTTTTGGAATCATAATCTTCAATAGAGATAGGAAGAGGAATGATTCTTCTAAGAGCGGTGAGAATGGGACCGCGGAGGAAACCCTGAGCTATGCATCTGGGCCTCTAGAACCATGCATGGGTGCATATTTTTCATTGTGTTTCCCAATGCCTGCCATTCCTATCGTTCTTAGATTCTCCTTCCTCTTCATTTTACCTAAGTTTTTCCATCTTGAGTGCTTAAGAAATTCGCGGACGTAAAGTTTAGGGCATGACGCCTTCAGAGCGAGTATGGAAAAGTAGGCCATGAGTATCTCAAAGCAGTGGGCTTGGGAACATGGAGGAAAGCCTAGAATTCTTGCCCTCTCAATTAAGGGACAAAGATTGTTTTGTGTCTTCCTGATGCCTCCCAAGCCTACTGTTCTTAGGTATTCCTTCCTTCTCCTATTGGCTTCAACAGTATCTTAACAAACATGCACATATATGTTCTGGTAATGGGGAAGTGATGGTAAGTTAGGAAGAGGAAAATAATGAGCATCTAAAAACATTGGCCATGGGGACACGGAGGAAGGCCTCAACTAGTGTTTCTCGATAGAGCTAGGGTCCAACATTTGTTTTGGAATTTTTCTGATTCATCCCATGTCTATTGTTCTTTGGTGCTCCTCCCTCTTCCTTTTAATTGAAAAAACTATTGTCAAAGGAGTGCAAATAGACATATTTGTGACTTTAGTTTCAGTTTTTGGTGGTACTTCTATTTTAGTTCTACTGTTTTGTTCCTTTTCACTATTTGGTTTGATACCCTTGACTCTTTTTCCGTTTTGATAACATAATCTCTTTAATATAAAGTAACAAACATTTGGGTGGGTGTTAATGAAAGAAGACATGTATTGTGCATTGCTTGGCCTTGGAGTCCAATGCGCCACTAGTCCGTTAACTCAGATTAATTGCACACTTTACGCTAATAACTCTAAAAGTAATCGATTTAGGCTATAAAGTCGTTTATTTCAACAAATAAGGCCAAAACAGATTCAGGAGGAAAAACTTTGCCAAAACAGATTCAGGAGGAAATTCAGCGTACATTTGACTGCTCGCGAATTAACTAATATTTTATAAGGATCTTTTCATAAATTGTATATCACAACGGTGTATCAAGGAATAGGACAAATAGCAGAAGACAGTTAGGACCCGAACTCACAAGGTAGGGTGTGAGCAAGTCGTTTCTGGCCAATAGACTCTTGCATGTTTTGTTGCTAAGTTGCAGCAGACCCTTTATATCAATTTTACTTTCATCGCGACACCATTAACCTTCTCATTTCATTTCGTAGATTTGAGAAAGTTGCGTCCATGATTTGCACGGTCTTACCGTGCCGTAGTAGAGGATCGATTCATTAGCCGCATCGCAAAACAAACAATAGATGGCTACGTTTATTTGATCTGTAGTTACAAGTAAATGCATCCATAACCTAGCTGTGGTTACTCTTGGCCATACACATGCCCATCAATACACTACATAGCTAGCTTGGTCTGCATAGATATATATTAGCTAAGGATATACATGTAGTCTCCGAGCATGGCATGGAGCAACATATGAATATTCAAACGTAATAATGACTTTTCTATGTACTGATCTGACCTAATGATGAATTAAAAAATGTAATATATGAAGTCCGTTGTAACTTTAGTATGTCACTAAACAACCTTGATGGTATGGTGGTCAGCAAGCCTATGCTCCCACGAGCCACGAGTGGTTATGGTTTCAGCTACCACACAACACATTGTTTTTAATATGTTTCCTTGATACTCCATTAACTAGGTTATGGCGGACAGTTTGCACAAAGACCCTTGTAAAAGTTGGTCACTTTGAGAGCGGTTAAAGGTACGCTCAAATGGCATTCATGTGGCTGGGTTTTTCCATCTCGAATTGATTTTGGCCGTATTTAAATAAATAAATGAGTTTATGGCCTAAGTCAATCAGTTCTCGAGTTGTTTGCCTAAAGTGTGCAATCAATTTGAGTTAATGAACTAGCGGAAAAACTCTTTCACGATGAAGCATCCGAATATTTCGCCCCTTGTTTTATGATGGGCCTAGTAAGATCTCCTCTATCTCTCTACCCCCTGATTTCAAAGTGGGACTGGTAAGATCTTGGATTTAATCCCTCCTCTAATCTCTCCTCTTATCTCTCTCATTTTTCTAATATAAAGGGATGTGCTTTCCAAATACATGCTAACAGACTGGTCAGAAATCGCTCTCCCCCGCGCGCGCGCATTAGCGTCGCCCATGAACTAGTGGCACGTTTAACTCAAGTCAGAGTAACATGGCCTCGTCAGACATCAGGAACAACGAGGCATCCATCTAAGTGCAACTAGTACGAACCGATGTTTGCTACGATCGAGGGGTATATACCCAAATTTAATATATTCATGCTTAGATACGTCGAACTATGGGACAAACGACACATCGCAACCCGTTTCATCGTCGTCACCGTTGCCATCGTCATCCTCGTCCTCTTCATAACTCTATCTCCTCACTGAACCTTGGCATGTCTAAGACCTTGGACGAGGGTTCTCCATTTATTCACACTACTGGCCTATGGAACAATCCATATAACACTACTAGGAAAAGGGCTATAGATGAAATGGATACTAATGGTGCACCTGACATGTGGTGCGCCACTACTATATAGCAGTGGCGCACCATGTGCTGGTGCGCCATTAATGTGGAAGACACTAATGGCGCACCAGACACATGGTGCGCCACTAGTAACAATTTTTTTTAATTATTTTTCCAAACATACTAATGGCGCACACCAGCCACATAGTGCGCCACTACTATATATTTTTTTATTCTTTTTTTTGCAAAACTACTAATGGCGCACCATGACATAGTGCGCCATTACTAGTTACGCCACGGTGCGCCATTAGTATATATATATATATATTTTATTTTTTTGCAAAACTACTAATGGCGCGCATTTGTAGGTGGTGCGCCATTAGTAACCCTGGACCAACAAGATATTTTGGACAGCCACACCTACCCACTCACTTTCCCCACTTCATTCTCTCCACCTCATTCTCCAAGCTTGTCTCGGCTGCCTCCTTCTCCTCACCTCATTTGCACCATATATTTATCCAAATTAAGTGGTTAAATTACCTTTTTTTGATAGGTAAGTAAGGGGGAAGCTATTTTTATGTTGTTGTCCCTCCAACAACATGCACATGCACTTTTTATGGCCTAGCTAGATCTATTTATGTTCGTGGTGTTGCATATGTTTGTGGTGTTGCATATATGTTTGTGTTTGCAGGTACCGGTATTTGAAATGCGATAGTTGCCAATATTTTACCGGAATGTTGATTCATTTCCATTTCGGCGAGAATTTTGGCACTATGCATTCTTTTTGGTCCTATTTTTAGGGAAAGTCATGCCAAATTTTTTCTTGGTTCTAAAATATCGTTTTGCTCTACCCCGCAGGCGACCATGGTCTGCACGATGACCGAAGGCATCATGAATAAGTTTTTGAGCTCCGCGAAGGCCGAGATGCTTCAAAAGAACGAGACGGAGATAAGATGTCCGTGGCGAAGATGCAAGTTGAAGAGCCTTATTGCGGACCCGGATTCCGGGCAGGTGTGGGACCACCTGCTCTTGCGTGGTTTCATGGATGGCTATCAGTGGCAAGGTGATGAAGATGACTATGAAGTCATCCATGGGGGCCGGGCAAGAAATGAGCAAGGGCAGCAAGACAACCACCACGGCTCGGGCGGGCAAGAAGACGAAGAATCTCCAGGACATGATCACGACGGTGATGTTGTACACAGTCATCATGTAAAAGATGCAGGACATGATGATGAGGAAGATTCCGGAGCAGACGAAGGGCATGATCATGAAGACGAAGATGCCGGCGGAGCAGACGATGATGGACCATCGATGGGTTGGGTGCATGACCCTCATATTCAAGAGTTGCTTCTCAAGCAAACGGATAACGCAAGATCTGCCGCCTGAGAGAAAGTCAAGCTGGATCAACTGGAGATAGACGCGGTTACTCCATTGTATGAAGGATGCAGGCCCGAGGATACCCGCCTGAAAGTAACGCTCATGGCTCTGGAGATGAAGGTAAAACACAAAATGACCGATGCATGCTTCGACGAGAACATGTCATTCTGGCACGAACGTCTTCCCAAGGGGAACAAGTGCCCGACCAGTTTCGAGGAGGCGAAGAAAATCGTGTGTCCTCTGGATTTACCGCACGTGAAATACCATTTGTGCATGAACAATTGCATCATTTATCGGGACGAGCACGTGGAGTCTACCATATGTCCGGTGTGCGGCGTCACTCGATACAAGAAGAGGAAGAAAGCTCCTCGAAAAGTGGTGTGGTACTTTCCGATCACTCCTCGTCTGCAGCGGTATTTTGCGGACCCTAAGGTAGCAAAGCTCCTGCGTTGGCACGCGGATAGGGAGGAGAAGAAGCGAGAAGATGACGCAAATGATCCAGAGATAAATAAAAAAGACAAGATGCTGAGTCACCCTAAGGATGGGAGCCAATGGCAAGAGTTGAACTTCGAACACCCAAAATTTGGGAAGGATCCAAGGAACATCGTGCTGGGCGCGAGCACCCATGGAGTCAATCCGTTTGGCAGGCAGAGAAGCACACATAGCACCTGGCTTGTGTTTGTGTGGATGTACAACCTTCCCCCCTGGTTGTGCATGAAGAGGAAGTACATTCACATGAGTATGCTAATTGAAGGACCGAAACAACCAGGGAACGACATCAATCTGTATTTGGGGCTGCTGAAAGAGGAGCTAGACACGCTGTGGAAAACGCCAGCCAATACGTGGGACGCTGCAGAGAAAGAATATTTCCCTATAAGAGCCGCACTGCTCACGATGGTGCATGACTATCTCGGTTACGGATATCTCGCGGGGCAGGTGGTCCACGGATTTTCTGGATGCGTCAGGTGCATGGATGACACAATGTATCACCAGCTAGATAGAGATCCCGGGTCTTCGAAAACCATGTTCATGGGACATCGAAGGTGGCTTCGCGACGATGACCCGTGTAGGAAACGCAAGGATCTGTTCCATGGTAAAACCGAACCCCGAAGACGCCCGCGTACGAGGAACGGCGAGGAAATAGACGAGCTGTTGAAAAATTGGAAAGATTGCCCACTGCCGGGAAATAAGCAAAAGGCGCCAGAGCCAGGAAAGAGGCGAAAGGCGCCAGAGCCGCTGCTGAAGGTATGGAAAATGAGGTCTGTTTTCTGGGACTTGCCGTACTAGAAGATCCACCGTGTGCCTCACAACCTTGATGTCATGCATATCACGAAGTACGTGTGCGAGAATCTGCTTGGTACCCTGCTCAACATGCCAGAGAGGACCAAAGATGGGCCGAAAGCAAGGGCAGACTTGAAATCAATGGGCATCAGGGAGGAGCTTCACACTAATGATGATGACGATGATGATGAGGCGAAGCAGGACACGGAAAGTCAACGCAAAGGCAAAAAGGCCAAGAAGACCAGAAATGACTACCCTCCCGCGTGCTTCACTCTAAGTCAGGAGGAGATCTATCAGTTTTTCACCTGCCTCGTAGGAGTAAAACTTCCTTACGGTTACACGGGGAAGAAAAGCAGATACCTAGACCCAATGAAGCAGAAGTTCAGCGGGATGAAGTCTCACGACTGTCACGTGCTGATGACGCAAATACTTCCAGTAGCAATCCGTCGGATCATGGACGCGCACATCCGTGAACCGCTATTTGGTCTATGCAACTTTTTCGACGTCATCTCTCAGAAGTCGATTGGCGTGAGGCAACTCAGAAGGCTACAGGAAGAGATCGTGGTGATACTATGCAAACTTCAGATGTACTTCCCGCCCGCATTCTTCGACGTTATGGTGCATCTGCTGGTCCTTATCGCGGAGGATATCATCCAACTCGGGCCGACGTTCCTGCATAGCATGATGCCGTTCGAAAGGATGAATGGTGTCATCAAAGGATACGTTCGCAACATGTCATGTCCGGAGGGAAGCATAGCCAGGGGCTTTCTGACCGAAGAGTGCATCTCCTACTGCACGAATTATCTAGGCATCGAGAACCCCGTTGGTCTGCCCGTCAACAGGCACCTCGGCAGGCTCGCTGGATGGGGTCACCGTGAGGGTCGCCGCGAAATGCATGTCGACTTCGAGGGTCGACTCACCGACTTTGAAAGAGCAAACCTAGTCGCGCTACAACACATAGACGTGGTCGATCCTTGGGTGGTAGAGCACAAAACCTTTATCAAGCAGACATACAATGACCGAGGCCAACAGAGCAAAGACAGAGATATAATCAAAGAGCACAACTCATGTTTCATGCGTTGGTTCAAGCAGAAGCTTCTGTCGTACCCTTTAAATGAGGATTCTTCCACGGAAGAACAACTCATATTCGCCTTGTCACAGGGCGCCGAGCACAACCTGATGACGTATGAGGCGTACGATATCAATGGCTACACATTCTACACCGAGGGAAAGGACATGAAGAGCGATGGTTATCAGAACTCCGGGGTAACGATGGAATCCTACACCGGTAATGACAAGGACAGATACTACGGAATGATCGAGGAGATGTGGGAGCTGAGCTACGCTGGAGAGAAGGTCCCGATGTTCCATGTCAGATGGGCCAAGAGCGTCATAAAATAAGACCGGTATTTTACCACCATGGTTATATCTGAAGCCAAATCCAAGACCGTGGGCGCAAACGTCACCGCGAAAAATGAGCCATGGGTACTGGCTTCCCAAGTGGACCAATGCTTCTTCATTACCGACCCGCCAAAGCCCAGTCGTGTTGTCGCGAGGAGAGGCAAAAGGAAGATCATCAGAATGGATGGAGTCGGCAATGAGCAAGACATCGACAAGTACGGCGACCCGAAGATGGAACATGACGACGACGATGAAGTATCAGCATACACCACAAGAAGAAGCAGGACCACCCTACCTAAAGGACGTCCATTCAATAGAAGAACTTCATTTAAAAAAAAATAAGGGCAAGAAGATTGTGAACAGATAGCTAGCTAAGATCGATTGTATTTAAATTGTAGCCTTCATTTCTCGATTATTGTATTTCATGGGCACTTTTTGAACTCATGAATATTTTTAAATTTCATGGGCACTTTTTGAATTCATGAATATTTTTTCAAATTTGATGATATTTTTTCATATTCAATATGAAAAAATATTGAATATTCATGAGGACACTCGATCTCGATCCTCCTCCATCTTGATCTCTATCCCCCTTCATCTCGATCGCTATCCCCCTCCATCTCGATCTCGATGCCCCCCGCACCCTCCCCCGCTCCACCGTCGCCGCCGACCCCCCACACCCTCCCCGGCCCGCTCCACCACCGCCGAGCATCCCCCGCACCCT
>NC_041383.1:37478756-37479317 GCF_002162155.2 Triticum dicoccoides
CATATTCATAAAAAATTATTACTATTTTTATTTAAAAAAATATTACTATTTTTATAAAAAATATTTAAAAATAGCAACAAAAAATAATAATAATAAAACATACTAATGGCGGACCACTCGGGTGGTGCGCCATTGCTATCTAAAAAAAGATTTCTAATGGCGCACCGCCAGGGGGTGCGCCATTGCTATCTAAAAAAAGATTTCTAATGGCGCACCGCTCGGGGGTGCGCCATTAGTAATCTTCCCCCTAGCTCTAACTTGCCCGACCCCTTCTCCCTCTCGCCAGATCCACCTCCCAAACCGCGCGCTGCCCCGACGACCCACGACACCGCCGCCCCTACGTGCGCCGCCGCCCCTGCGCCATCGCCGACGCCTCCGCGACCTCGCCGTCGCCGACAGCCTCACCGCGTCGGCCCCTTCCCTACGCCGCCTCCCCGCGTCGGCCCCTGCCCTACGCCGCCGCCGACCCCGACCGCGACCCCTCCGGCGACCGGTCGTGCCCGCCCAGTTACCTCTCCTCCTTCCTCCTTCCTCCCTCTCCACTCTTCCTCACCATTCCCT
>NC_041383.1:37479736-37495990 GCF_002162155.2 Triticum dicoccoides
GAAGCTCCCCGCCACCCCACCGTCCGCCTCGCCGCCACCCGTCGCGCTCCCCCCTCCAAAGCCCGCACATTCCACGCCGCCCCCATCACCCGCCCTAATCGGCGCTGCCGGTCGCTTGCGTGTTCATTTTACTCTACTTGTTTGACTGCTGCAGTTCTTGCAAGGATGAATAAATGTCACTTTGTAGGATCTTGATTGTTTGTTTGTGAAAGTTGAATGTAGCTAGGATCTTGCATATAGACATCACACAAATTTTCCCAGAAATTTAAGAGGCATAATGTCGGTGGAACAACATTTCAGTGGCATATATACATTGCAACGATTCTAGTAGGCTTGCTCGGGTGCTGGCGTTCTTGCCAGGATTAGTAAATGGGACCTTGTAGGATGTCAACTGTCGGTGTGTCTGTCGAAACTACAAACCCAACGGTTATGAATGAATTTCCAAACTAGCTTGTAGTAGTGGAATGCTAGTGGAGTCGCTCTTACTATGCGTCTCAAAAATGAATATGGTTTTCCATGAGGTTATCGAGGAGCTGCCGGCCTGTTTTCATTCTGGTGGTGAGAACCGGGGAACTGAAATGCTTGTTTGGCTGACCTCTTACAATGCAGTAGATGATCTTTTTTCTGGCCTGCATTGCGCTCCGCTGCTATGAACTTTTGAAAGGACCGCGCGACGGAAGCCACTACAAGCTATTGTGTGTTTCTCTGAATGTTGTGTTTCTTTAGTTCTTTATCCATTCTTCGTTCCTGCTGAATGTCATGCTAATTTAGTTTGTTTTTGTTTTGCACATTGGTAGGCAAAGCCTAGTGTTTGTTTCAGACACTTACTGAAACTGGACCAAGGAAATTTGGATTTCATAGTTACAGTTGTAGGAAAAGGTCATATTATGAGTGAAATATATTTAAAATGTCTATTTAGTTCTGTTTTCATATATAACCTTGTAAGTAGAGACATGTATAACTCAAGTAAACCATACATCTAGTTAATATTGCACAGGCAACAATGTTAAGTCTTACTATGAACCTAGCAATAAAAATGATGAAGCTCCTGTCAATTTTTTACATATCTTAAGTTCGTAACAAGACATGTTTGTCGTCTTTTAGCTAGTGTGATGAGATTTTGGTACCTGTACATTCCTTGTACCAACTTAGGAAAATAATAATTTATTTGTTTTTGTGACAGTTGGTTGAGCACAGTTAGGTATATACTGCTTCAGTTTCGAGTGAAATCCTCTGCCATAGCCCCTACCCCAGATGAAGTGAGCTATATATGTGTATGATGATCCTCCTTTCCTAAAAGTGAGATTGCCATATGTAGTTCAGAACTGACCTAGATAAGGTTGTTTTCCTACTCAATGATGATATTCCAGTTTGTTCCTCACCCACCTGCTCCCATGTTATTGTTATCGAAAATAAAAGTGCTCCCTGAAAATGTGTAAGCTTTATTGTTGAACATGGACGATTTGGTTGTCCATGATTAGGGATGGACCTCATATGTCCTCTGCTAATGTTGAACATGTTGTAATCAAGTACAACTCCTACAGAAGAATCTGTAATTTTGACAGGTCTTAGATATATTTTGGTCAATGTTGCATGATGCGTGTGTGGTTGATGGTCACATGCTAGCTTAAGTTGTTTTGCTACAGAATGGCATTTATTTTAGTTTGTACCTCATCATGCCCCTTCCCAATGTCCATCGTCGAGTAGTTTTCTGGTTTCGTTGAAAAAGAAAAGAAAAGCAAACTAGTCGTGTCCTTCTCACAAACCAATATAGAGAATTGTGATTATCAATTTACTGATTTTTTTCGAATTTGATCATGCCTCTTTTGAGAAGTATGTCTATTGATTCAAAGTTGCCATGGCAAAAATATGTTTCAGAAAATGACATGGACTAAAATGGTCTATAGATCATGATCCATAGACAAAAAAAATGCCATGATCCATACAGTATAAATTCCATGATGCATAGGCTATATTTGCCATGGGAGATGGCAATTTTGTTGGATCATGATCTAGAGATTAAAAAAATGCATAGACTATAATTTCTTGGCATGATCCATAGAATAAAAATGTAGAATAAAAAATGCCATGATCCATACACTATAATTTTCATGATGCATAGACTATATTTGCCATGGCCCGGTGCAAAAGAAATTTGCCCTGTTGCAAAAAGAAAAGAAATTTGCCATGGTGCATATAGTAAAAACAATGCCACGATCTGTAAAATACATTTGTCATGCTTCATGAAAGTAAATTGCCATGGTCCAAATGTAGCAGAACTTTCAAGCAGTGTTTTGTTCACTACTAGGAAAAGGGCTATAGATAGGATGGACACTAATGGCGCACTGTACATGTGGTGCGCCATTACTAAATACTAATGGTGCATCATGTGTTGGTGCGCCATTAGTGCGTAAATACTAATGGGGCACCACATCCCAAGGTGCACCATTAGTAAATTTTTTTTAAATTTTTTCAAAACTACTAATGGCGCACCGTGGGAGTGGTGCGCCATTACTAGTTGACATAGTAATGGCGCACCACACCCACCGTGCACCATTAGTAGTTTTGAAAAAAATAAAAAAAAATGTTAGTAATGGCGCACCTGTGGACAGTGCGCCATTACCAGTTTTAACTAGTAATGGCGCACTGTCCACAGGAGCGCCATTACTAAGTTTTTTTCAAAAAAAAATTCAAATATTTTTTCTTTTTTTCTTGTCAAAACTGGTAATGGTGCACCGTGGGTGTGGTGCGCCATTACTAGTTTAACTAGTAATGGCGCACCACCCCACGGTGCACCATTACTAACTTGGCCCAAAAGTTCCCGAATGCATCCCCCATGTGGACCGCCTTTTCAGTTTTAAAAAAAATAAAAGAAAATGATAAAATGTCAAAAAAATAAAAGAAAATAAGTTTCCCATGTGATATGTGGTCTAGTTGTTGGGAAAATTTACAAATATGAATTTTGATTTTATTTGCAAAATCTCTCTGGAAATTTGTAAAATGGCCAGAACTTTTGCATATGAACTCGGATTAAAAAGTTTTTTATATGAAAAATCATCTACTCGAAAAGTTACATCATAGAAAAAAAATTCCCCAAAAACCTAACAGAAAAAAGTTACGGGGCTTTCAAGACCTAGAGGCAAAAAAATTCAAAAAATTTCAAACTTACTAGTGGCGTACCATGGATGTGGTGCGCCACTAGTAATAGAAAAAAAATTGGTTTTGAATTTTTTTTGAATTGTTTTTCAAAAAATGATACGCAATATGACCGAGAAGTTTGAAATATTTTTCAGAATTTCATCATAGTCATGAACATGAACAAAGTCCTAGACATCAACAAGGTATAATAGGATTGATATGCTAGATATATCAACAAGTGCCTGTGAAGTGACCTATTGCTGGGGTTGGATAGAACTCTGAAGTTAAGCGTGCTTGGGCTTGAGTACTGTGAGGATGGGTGACCTTTCGGAAAGTTTGACCACAGAGTGTGATTTGACCTGAGTTTAAGCATATTGACCCGAGATTAAGCTATAGTGACCTGAGATTAAGAAAAAAACGAAAAAAAATTTGAAAAAAAATTTGAAAAAAATTTGAAAAAAATGTTACTAATGGCGCACTTCTATGTGGTGCGCCATTAGTATCGTGCGCCATTAGTATACCAGATACTAATGGCGCACCGTGGGCCATACTAATGGCGCATTAGTAAAAAATACTAGTGGCGTGATACTAATGGCACACCAGTAGTGCGCCATTAGTAGGCAAAACTGGTGCGCCATTAGTAGGCCTTTTCCTAGTAGTGGTTTCTGTGTTTGAATAGGCAGGAAACTTTCTATTCTTTCTGTGTTTGTACAGACTTGCTAAACTATTGATGATTTTTTGTTGGGTGACCTATTAGATCTGGAATGGAAGCTCACATAAGTTGAGCTGATTTTTGTCCATATGAAAGCAGAGGACCATATGGTCTGTGGCCTTTTCATCCATATGAAAGTAGAGGCACATTGTGGTGCTAGTTTGCTGGGTTTTGTCTCCGACCTTCGTGTCGTGATGATTTTGCAGGTACCCCGAGAGGCCCTTGAGTTTGCCGGAATGTCGATTAACTTCCGTTCCGGCAAATTCGGGTTCTCCGTATGTCCTATTTTTAGCAAAGGTCATGCTGAAATTTTTCGTGAATTTTAGTATGACTTTGCTAAAAAAAGGACATATGGGGTACTTGCGACTAATGCATGGGCCAGTGTATCTTAGTACTTAATTAAGTAGGATCAACTGCCCCGCCATTCTTGCTGCATTAAACCATAGGTGGCAATAGAGCGAAGTGATTAGGCCAACCTAAATGATGAAACCTTAGCTTTTATAGGGTGCCTCGGTGTCGATGAGAACCTAAATGATGTACGCTTAGTCTTTTAGGGTCCCTCGGCGTCGACAAACCCTAAATGATAAAAGCTTAGCTTTTAGGATGCCTCGGTGTCGACAAACCCTAAATGATGAGACCATGATCTTGTTCCTTGACAATAACCAACCTTTTGACAAAACTTTTTTCCTATTTAGAGCGAAACATGGCCCACAACGATGAGGTCGGCGGTTCGGGCGGCAAGCAATTCTGGGAGATGTCCCAGGAGATGGAGGAAGAACCTCACCGCTATGAGGACGCGCGGACGACACCGATCCTGACTACACAACCCCTAGTGGCGTCAGGATGACACCACTCATGGTGCCGCCGAGGATGCCACCACTGATGATGGCAGCGCACACATAGATGGCAGCCAACCGAAGAGGCAACGGAAGGACCGGCGCCCGAGTGTGCTCGGCACCATCAAGGAGGAATTTACTGAAGTGAACTCCGACGGGCATCCAACGGTGCCCAAAGAATTAGTCAAGGGGTACTCGGTTCAGCTCGGGTGCATTCTCTGGAGCACCGTCTCGATCAACATCGAGAACCTAAGGCATAAGGACCGAGAGAATTTGCGCAGCCTCCTCTTCATGAAGCTGCACGAACGATACAAGTTCCCCACTGACTTCGCAAACACACGCCTCTCAGGGAATAAGTGAACACTGCCGCCCTCACGAGGATGAGCACGGCCCTGTCTACTTGGAGAAGCATGGTGAAGGCAATGATTGAAAAAGGTGATAGTTAGAGAAGATCAAGGCGAAATATCCTTTGATCAGCGAAGATGACTACAAGGAGTTCAAGATCAAGTGCGAGAGCAGCGCAACCTCCGAATCAAGTCAGTGGGGGAAAGAAATGCGGCAGTTGAACTTTGGGGTCCACCAACTCAGTACCGACGGTTACAGAGTGGCGGAGCCTATATGGGACAAGGAGGACGCGGAGCGTGCCGAGCAAGGCCTACCGCCCCGCTTCGAGAAATACCGTGACAAGCAGACCAGGAACTTTGTCAGGGCCCGGTACAAGGAGGACTCGGTAACAAAGGAGCTTACCACGGATCCGAAGACCAGGGCGCTTGAGCTTGTTCTGGTAAGGAATACACCCCCGCGTAATTAGATCCATATGGTTGCATTCTAATTAATCCCCAATATTTCTAAATGGTTCACGTTCCTTTCGCAGGACACTGAAAGCAGTAGCGCGGGGTCGTCTCAGAGCTCCCCTTTCAACACCCCTTTAAATAGGGCGTTGAACATAATGAAAAACAAGGATAAGGTCAGTAAGCCGTCATCACCTGGTCGTGTGGCCGGCAAAGGCTTGTCCATAAAATGGTCACCATACTATACCGCTGGTGGGTGAAAGGAGAAAAAGACCAGCTCGAAAAGCCAGTCGCGCGAGGTTGAAGCACTCAACTGGCGCGGATTCCGGAGATTATCCAAGAGCAAGTGCAACAACAACTGGGAACTACGCTCACCGCCATGGTGCCTACGTTGATTCAGGGGCTGACGACATGGATTGCGGGCGGCCAACAGGGGCTTCCCCCGGTTCCCAGCTTCACGGCCAGCAACTCGCACAACGCGCAGGCGGCACCATTGGTGTCTCTGACGGAGGCAGTATATGTGTCTCCGGGGCCGACACGGGCATTGGAGCTTAATGCACCCGGGTGTACGCCAGCCGGCACCTCGTCAGCAAGCGGCCCCTCCGTCAGTTGCACGCCCGCAGTTGGCGGTGCCTCGACATTAGCCGAGCTCGACGACATCACGGTAACTAAGCCTCTCGGTCGATGACTTCATCTCCTTGCCTTTGACTGGGCATCCCTGACGCCCTACATGTTTTCGCAGGGCGCCGCTGACGTTCCTTGCACTCTCCTGCACTTCGTGGGCGGCGAGTTGGTCGATGTCTCCAAGGGCAGAATCGATCAACCGGGCAACCCTGTGTTCCACGGTAATCCGATGCCAGCCTATAGGGTTGAACTGGTTCGGGTGCTGCCAGGCTGCGACGAGTTGTTACCTCTAATTCGACCCGGTGGGGCCGACGAAGAAGATGAGATGACCCTCAGCCCCTGCGTAAACTGGCCCCTGCTTTGGCCAAAGAGCCAGATTCGCTTGGGGGCGGCGGACACCACCCCACAGACAAGACCGCCAGTCGTGCCCGCACCAAGCCATGGCAAGAACGCCGCAACGCTACCGGACATGCCGGACATCCCTATGGCACAGGATCCGGACGACGACGACAATGACGACGGTACATTTACCAACGTCGATAAGTACTTTGACGAACATGGGTACGGTGACGAGTTCTGCGGACCTCCTTCTCAAGAACCCAACCAAGATGACCGTGATCTAGCTGGTACGGCAGAGAAACCCAATTGCAACAGGCGTTGTCTGGCGTTCAGTTCTCAGGAGACGCCTCCAGCTACCGCCTTCACCGAGCCTCAGATAGCTGAGGTGCGAAATATTATCAGCCCCAACTCGCTCAAGAAGGCGGTCTGCAAGCAGAACTCGGTCCCATTACAGCAGATCAAGAAGAAGGGACGGAAACGAAAGACTAACAAGGGAGCCGGTGCGAGCTAGCCCACACCGAGTACTATCCGTGCTCAGCACGAGCAACCTTCACCTAAGGATATCTCGAGGAGGGTGCATGTGGCGGGTAGGGCGATGCTACCGACAAATATGCTCAATGCTGCAACCGGTGCTATGCGGAGTCTCCATGACAGTGTTGTTTCTTTAGAGAAGCGGCGTCTCTCCCAGAATGATGTGGCATACCCGGTTTTCATGGCCAAGGTGCCAGAGGGCAAGGGCTTTGTGGATGGCGCCATCGGGGGTATGATCGTCCCGCGGTTTGATGACATCTTTGCTATGTTTAACATTCATCCGCTGCACTACACCTTCGTTCGGCTGTTTTCGCTAAGTATGGAGATGCGGATCATTTGAGACAAGACCCCGGACATCGTGATAGTCGACCCCTTCTACATGCGTGCCAAGATCTTGGGCAGCGCTGGGGACCAGCAAGTCGCGAGTTCACACCTCGAAGGCGTCATTCTGGCAAACCCAAATAAGGATAACTTCCTCGTGCCTTACATTCCCGAGTAAGTAATCCCCTCACCGCCCCGTAACATATGATTTCTGAGATTTTGATCGTTCTTTTTTTTTCTAACATTCTGTGTTCTGTGCAGTGACACACATTGCACACTCATCCTCTTAAGCCGAAATATTCCATGGCCACGTATTTCGACCCGGACCGTGACTCCAAGATAGACTACACAAATATCAAGAAAGTTCTTGATGATGCTCTCCCCGGCTACGCCACATCTGGAGGCACCTTTAAGAGGCCAGTTCGTAGGTACGACAGGCACGTGTTCACCCACAATACGACGTTCCCCTACGTCAAGCAGCCGCTTGGCGGTCATAAGGATGCCTACTACGCCCTCCATCACATGCGGGCGATCGTACGGGACCATAATCACCTTCTGCTACCAAATAATGTCAAATATTGGGCCGCAAGCTTGGCGGCAATCCTGGACGCGGACCTCTGACAAGAATTCTTTCGCATCCAGTCGGAGTTTGCAGAAATCATCCATCAAGATGTCCTTCGTACCTCGGGGCAGTTCTACCTCAGAGATCAACCGTCCAACAGTGAGATAGACACAACGCTACAAATGCAGGCTGACAACACCCGCGACTTCATGACCATCACGAAACACGGCGGCTTCATCCACGCTCCGGTCCCATGAGTTGAGTCGAAAGTAGTGATGCGATTTGTAGTTCTGAAACATCGATTAGCTCATGTTATAATTAATCTTTAATGAACTTGTATGTCTCTTTGGTTTGCACAGTCGTTCAACTTAGATGTAATCGATGTTATTTATTAGTAGGACCATGAATCGTGCTATTAATGTCTTGCTTTTCTCTTCCGATCCTTTTGTTGCATACTTATATATTGCTTATGTATTGTCTGTTGTTTGGCTTGTGCATAGAGATGCCGTCGTATGTCGTGTACAAGGGTAAGGTTGCCGGAGTCTACGACGACTGGGAGGAGTGTTGGAGACAGGCTCACCGTTTCAGCGGTAACAGTTACAAAGGGTACACCACTAGGGCGGAGGCAGAATCTAGATACACCCGCTATCTAGCGGGAGAGAGGAGGGAGCGTTGGAGGAACCGGATGAAGACCAGTTTCATCGCGATGATGCTCATCGTGATGACCGCAGCTCTCTTCTATGTGATGGTAGTTTAGATAATCGATATCGACTTGTAATGTGAAGACAAACTCTCTACACGCGGTCTCGAGACTTGTAATGTTCTATCTTTGTTCGGTCTTTTGAATTCGAAGACTAATATGATGATTTGTATTCGGAGACTAATCTTCTATTGTATTCGATGAATCTGCTGTTGCTGTGTGGTGCTGTCTATATTCTGTCCAATAATATATTTTGTAACATGTGCAAAAATCAGAAAAGTAAAAAAAACCCTAATATTAATACTAATGGCGCATCACCCCACAGTGCGCCATTAGTATGCCAAAGGATACTAATGGCGCATCACCCCACAGTGCGCCATTGGTATGCCAAAGCACATGGGTAAATATGGCCCCCTGGGAGGCATACTAATGGCGCATGTTGCTCTATACTAATGGCGCACGGCGTAGTGCCATTAGTATACCAGATACTAATGGCGCACTTATGGTTCGCCATTAGTATATAATACCAGTGGCGTGGTACTAGTGGCGCACCAGTAATGTGCCATTAGTAGGCAAAACTGGTGCACCGCTAGTAGGCCTTTTCCTAGTAGTGTAATAGGTATTTGTTAGAACGTGTTGCCAATAATGTTGGTTGACTTCCTAGATAAACTTTCAAATAGTACATTTAATTCCGTGCTACAGTTGGTCTCCGTGCCAATAAGTGAATTAAGACCATGAGTGCTAGGAACGAGTAGACAAAAAAATGCCCTTATTCCAAAGGAAGCAATGCCAAAGACAAAATATAGTAAAGATATAAAGAACAAAATGACAGGGTTGTATCCGCTGTTTCTTGTACAGACGGTTCCTCCGCTAGGTCATTGAGTTGGCTCATCTGTTATTCTTCATCAGACAACACACACTTACTGGAAAAGGAAATGACGCATTGGGTCATCTAGTATATATAAAAACATAAAAGAAGAGTACTGCATATTGATAGCTTGGTGGTAGTGTAATTAGGTCAAACCTCAAAAACACACTATTTTGTTTGCTTCTTCGTGTGCTTGCCATGACAATACTACTAGTTTGTGCTATCACTAGTAAAACTATACATTGGCAAAAAATTAATATTGACACATGTCACTTATGGGATGTGCCATTTGACTTATGACTACTCATTTCATCGAATTCCAACAGAGCATTCACAAACCATTTAATCCTTCTTGCTGCAGAAACCTCGAGTGTTTTCACAAACATCAATATGAAACTAACAATCAAACAGAGATTGAAATGCCCCCACCCCCCTTGTGCGATTACTAATGCAAGATGCATGGCCTCCATCTATCTGTTCCTATGTATCACTTACTCCCGTCATAGTACAAAGTCATAATAAAGTTGAGAGACTTATCATGGGACGAAGGGAGTATTTATTAGATTGTACTATTGTGTTATATCGAGTATTGATAGTGAGGACGTTTGGATGGTGAGCGCATGCGTTACTCATAGAGTAGTCGTCCTAGAGCGCAACCATCCCTGGCTGCAAGGAGAAGGATACCAAACAAGCTCATGCACTACACACTAAGATTTTTTCATCACCCACTTGATATCAAGTCCATCTTGGATAGCCAGGCCAATTTTGGCATGAATAAAACCACCTATTTGGCTCGTGGGCCATCATGGACTGTGCTCTACATGCATGTGTATTTGCATACATGCACTCCCTCTTCCTCGAACACTAAAAATCAATATGATTGTTCCACCTCAACCTGATCGGCATCTTCCTTCCACGAAACAATAGGTAGAGGCCGGCGGGTTAGGCGACGGAGGACATCAGAGCATAAATCATACATGGTAGGATTTGGAAGCATCTGAAGGCATCACTAGTAGAAAACAGGGCTTTGGTTTGGGCCTGGCCAGCCCATTAGTCCCGGTTCTTCACGAACCGGGACCCATGAGGGGCATTAGACCCGGTTCATGAGCCCAGGGGGCCGGCCGGGGCATCATGGGCATTGGTCCCGGTTCGTATGGACCCATTTGTCCCGGTTCTAGGCACGAACCGGGACCAATGGGCCACGCTCCTGGCCCACATCCATTGGTACTGGTTCGTGCCTTGAACCGGTATAGAACGGGGGGCTTTAGTCGCGGTTTATGCCACAAACCGGGACAAAAAAATTTCCTATATATACCCATCGCCGCGGCAGAACACTCTGTTTTTTCTGGCTGGAGAGGGGAGGGCATTTGGGTGCTCTAGCTCACCTCCTATGCACATGAGGTGTTCGATGAAATGCCCGAGCCACACTAGTTAAGCTTTCTCCTCTCGAAGCTCGACCTCAGAGCTCCATTTTTCCCAAGATTTGTCTAGATTTAGCGGTCTGTCACGCCCCGTCCCCGTTTTCACTGTCATTGATCGCCCGCGCCGATCTCGTCGCCGGCACCACCGTGGTGAGCCTCTTGTTCTTATCTTCTTTCTGATTTTCTTACTTTAGATAGAGACTTGTCTAATTTTCTTACTTTAGATAGATACGTGTCTGATTTTCTTACTTTTGACACACATAATTATATATAATGCACGCAGATGAACCGGCAATGGATGTATGGTGACAGACACACCTCCGAGTACATTAAGGGCGTGCATAATTTTCTCGAAGTGGCTGAGGCAAACAAGCAGAATGGTTTTATGTGTTTTCCATGCCCTAAATGTGGGAATACGAAGTCTTACTCTGACCAGAAAATCCTTCACACCCACCTGCTTTACAAGGGTTTCATGCCACACTATAATGTTTGGACGAGGCAAGAAGAAATAGGGGTTATGATAGAAGACGGCGAAGAAGAAAAGGACGATGACAACTATGTGCCCCCTAAATACGGTGATGCTGCAACAGGGGGAGCTGTTGAAGATCAAGAGGAACCAGATGATGTGCCCGATGATGCTACAATGGGGGAAGCTACTGAAGATCAAGAGGAACCAGACGATGTGCCCGATGATGATGATCTCCACCGGGTCATTGTCAATGCAAAGACGCAATGTGAAAGTCAAAAGGAGAAGCTGAAGTTCGATCGCATGTTAGACAATCACAAAAAAGGGTTGTACCCCAATTGCGAAGATGGCAACACAAAGCTGGGTACCGTACTGGAATTGCTGCAGTGGAAGGCAGAGAATGATGTGCCTAACAAAGGATTTGAGAAGCTACTGAAAATATTGAAGAAGAAGCTTCCAAAGGATAACGAATTGCCTGAGAGTATGTACGCAACAAACAAGGTCGTATGCCCTCTAGGATTGGAGGTGCAGAAGATACATGCATGCCCTAATGACTCCATCCTCTATCGCGGTGCGTACAAGGATTTGAACGCATGCTCGGTATGCGGTGCATTGCGGTATAAGATTAGACGAGATGACCCTGGTGGTGTTGACGGCGAGCCCCGCAGGAAGAGGGTTCCTGCGAAGGTGATGTGGAATGCTCCTATAATACCACGGTTGAAATGACTGTTTAGAAACAAAGAGCATGCCAAGTTGATGCGATGGCACAGTGAGGACCGTAAGAAAGACGGGAAGTTGAGAGCACCCGCTGATGGGTTGAAGTGGAGAAAAATCAAGAGAGAGTACTGGGCTAAGTTTGCACGTGACCCAAGGAACGTATGGTTTGGTTTAAGCGCGGATGGCGTTAATCCTTTTGGGGAGCAGAGCAGCAATCACAGCACCTGGCCCATGACTCTATGTATGTACAACCTTCCTCCTTGGATGTGCATGAAGCGGAAGTTCATTATGATGCCAGTTCTCATCCAAGGCCCTAAGCAACCCGGCAACGACATTGATGTGTACCTAAGGCCATTAGTTCATTATGTATAGCTGTGGAATGGAAACAGTGTACGTGTGTGGGACGAGCACAAATAGGAGGAATTTGACCTACACGTGTTGCTGTTTGTAACCATCAATGATTGGCTCGATCTTAGTAACCTTTCAGGATAGACAAACAAGGGATACCACGCATGCACACACTGTTTAGCTAACACCAAAAGTATATACCTGGACAAATGCAGGAAGAATGTGTACCTGGGCCATCGTCGATTTCTTCCGACCAACTATCAATGTCGAAAGAAAGGCAAGCATTTCAAAGCCGAGGCAGATCACCGGAAGAAGCCCGCCATGCGTAACGGTTATCACGTACTTGCTATGGTCAATGATTTAAAAGTAATCTTCGGAAAGGGTCCCGGGAGACTATCTGTTCCGAGTGACGTTGCGGGACACGCACCCATGTGGAAGAAGAAATCTATATTTTGGGACCTACTCTGCTGAAAGACCTAGAGGTCCGCTCTTCGATTAACGTGATGCACGTGACGAAGAACCTTTGCGTGAACCTGCTAGGCTTCTTGGGAGTGTATGGGAAGACAAAAGATATAGCTGAGGCACGGGGGGACCTCCAACGTTTCCATGAAAAAGATGACATGCCTCGAAAGTAGTATGAAGGTCCTGCGAGCTACGCTCTTACCAAAGAAGAGAAGGAAATCTTCTTTCAATGCCTGCTTAGTATGAAGGTCCCGACTGGCTTCTCATCGAATATAAAGGGAATAATAAATATGGCAGAGAAAAAGTTCCAGAACCTAAAGTCTCATGACTGCCACGTGATTATGACGCAACTGCTTCCGGTTGCATTGAGGGGGCTTCTAGCGGAAAACGTCCGGTTAGCCATTGTGAAGCTATGTGCATTCCTCAATGCAATCTCTTAGAAGGTGATCGGTCTAGAAATGATACGAAGGCTAAGGAGTGATGTGGTGCAATGTCTTGTCAGTTTCGAGCTGGTGTTCCCACCATCCTTCTTCAATATCATGACACACGTCCTAGTTCATCTAGTTGACGAGATTGGCATTCTGGGCCCCGTATTTCTACACAATATGTACCCCTTTGTGAGGTTCATGGGTGTCCTAAAGAAACATGTCTGTAACCATGCTAGGCCGGAAGGAAGCATCTCCATGGGCCATCAAACAGAGGATGTCATTGGGTTTTGTGTTGACTTCATTCATAGCCTTAAGAAGATAGGTCTTCCTGAATCGTGGTATGAGGGGGGACTGACTGGAAAAATGCACGCTTGGAGGGGACTCAATAATATGCAGGGACGGATATTCTTGGTCTCAAGCACAGTACATAGTACTAATGAACTCTACCTTGGTGACCTCGTATGTCGATGAACACAAGAACAGTCTGCGCTCCAAACACCCGGAGCGGTGCGACGACTGGATTACAAGTGAACACATCAGGACTTTCTGCAGTTGGTTGGGAACACGTCTCCGAGATGAGAACATTGTTTGTGCTTATTTGTACTCGTTTTCCAGGGGACCATCT
The DNA here is from genome assembly GCF_002162155.2 of Triticum dicoccoides. Classification (NCBI taxonomy): domain Eukaryota; kingdom Viridiplantae; phylum Streptophyta; class Magnoliopsida; order Poales; family Poaceae; genus Triticum; species Triticum dicoccoides. The sequence continues at coordinate 37,493,626 of NC_041383.1, forward strand.
TTGACTGTATTGACTTACAAAGGATATGAGATAAATGGGGATACATTTTACACGATCGCCCAAGATCAAAAGAGCACCAACAAAAATAGTTGTGTCCACTTTGATGCAGCAACCGAGAGGAGAATAGACACATATTATGGTTACATAGTGGACATATGGGAACTTGACTACGGACATGATTTTAAGGTCCTTTTGTTTAAGTGCAAATGGGTTAATCTGTCAGGAGGCGGGGTACAGGTAGAACCACAGTATGGAATTACAACAGTGGATCTGAACAATCTTAGGTACACTGACGAACCGTTCGTCCTAGCCAATGATGTGGCACAGGTTATCTATGTGAAGGACATGTCTACCAAACCGAGAAAAAGAAAAGATAAGGAAGCGAATACATCATACGATGAGCCAAAGCGCCACAGAGTTCTTTCAGGAAAAAGGGGCATCTTGGGAGTGGAGGGCAAGACAAACATGTCCGAAGATTATGAAAAGTTTCATGAAATTCCTCCCTTCAAAGTCAAGGCTGACCCAAGCATCCTGATAAATGATGAAGATTATCCATGGTTACGGCGCAATAAGGAAAGGACACAAGTGAAGAAAAAGTGAAGACTTTCTCCACAACTATTATGATGATACCATGCCAACTTTCAACCTTTTCGTAGTTCATTTGAAATGCCTGTTGTAACAGACAAGTTTCCGTATGAAATCCTGATACTTCGAAAGAGATTGTTCGTTTTGTACATGAAGTGCATCCGGCTTTTCCCGTAACCCTCTCAACTTTCTTGCATATGCTATGTGGATGAAATGATGATACCATGCCAAATTCCAACCTTTTCAGAGTTTATTTGAAATGCTTTTCAATTTCAGGGTCTTATAGCTCAAAATAATCAGTAAATGCATGAAAAATAACAAATGAAGTCAGAAAGGGATGAAAATTAATGATGTAAGTAGAAAAAAAATAAAATAAAGTAAACTTTAATAAAAAAAAGAAGCCCGGAGTTCTAATAAGTTACTAAAAATAAAAGAGAGGCGCAATGCTCACCTGCACATTGCTTAGCTTAAGGCCTTGAGGAAATAGTGTATACTGCCCGGAGCTATGTGTGGTTTTTGTCCGAAACCCTGATAGCTGCGTGAAGTCTACACCACTTCCTCAAGGCTAAGCAACATGCAGGTGAGCACTGCGCCTTTCCCTTCATCATCTCTACACTCAGGGCTTATAAACCGCTGTGAGTGCCTCTCGCTTGGCAAGGTGGGACTAAAAAACAGCTGCAGAAAGAATCAACTAAAAAACTCTTTTACCGGTTTATGCCACGAACCGGTACTAAAAGGTGCTCGTGGGGCCCCAGCCTTAGAACCGGTACCAAATAAAATGCCTTTGTAACAGCCTTAGAACTGGTACTAAAGGAATCAACTAAAAAGCTTTTATAAACTTCTAGTATTATTGAAACTAAAATTATATAGAATTTATGCAACTAAAATTATCAAAGTATTTTCTGTTCAAAACATTAAAAGCAAAAAAATTATCAAAAAAGAAAATAAATAAGTAATTAGAATTTTGTTACAAACTTTAATAGCACAAAGAATTATCATAAAAGAAAATAAATAAGTAATTAAAAACAAAAAAGAAAGCAAAAAAACTGGAAAAAACGTGCCACCACGTCCTGCATACGACTAGAAACCCATTACTAGGGCCAGGATGCAGGCCCGCACTAGGCCCAATAGGCCCACAAGAACAGAGAGTGATTTTAGGCCCGTAAGCCTGCAATAGAGAGGAGCTCGAAGTGGTTGGTTCGGCAGAGCTTATAAACCACTCCGAGCCCCTCTCGGCTAGCGAGGTGGGATTAAACATAGCACTGCACCGCGCCAGCACACGACCTTTGGTCCCGGTTGATGCCACCAACCGGGACTAAAGGGGTGCATTGGTACCGGTTGGTGGCACCAACTGGACCAATGCCCCTCTTTTGTCTCAGTTTGTGCGACCAACCGGGACTAAAGGTCTCTGTTTCCGGCCCTTTGGGCTACTGAAAAGAGGCCTTTGGTCCCGGTTGGTGGCACCAACCGGGACTAAAGGGGTGCATTAGTCCCGGTTGGTGGCACTAACCGGGACCAAAGCCTTTGCTATATAAGCCAGCACTTGGGAATTTTTCAGATTTCCATCGCCAGTTGCCCCCCGCCCGACGACGCCACGAGCTCATCCACGACGCCGCCAGCTGCCCTGTCGCCGTCGTCCTCCGCCTCCCGAGCCCACGCCGTCGCCCGTCGTCGTCGCCCTCCCCCCTCCCCCGCTGCCGTCACCGTCGCCCTCCGCCGCCCCCGAGCCGTCGCCCGTCACCGTCGCCCTCGCCCTCCGCCCCCTGCCGCCGTCGTCGTC
>NC_041383.1:37496313-37520884 GCF_002162155.2 Triticum dicoccoides
TTTATTTATTTATAGTAAGTGCTTGGTAGTTGAACTAGTTGATTTAATAAAACTACTTTATTAAATTTTACTATATATAGAAGTAGTATATTTTTAGTAAGAACTACTTTATTTTATTTATTTATAGTAAGTGCTTAGTAGTTGAACTAGTTGAATTAATAAAACTACTTTATTAAATTTTACTATATATAGAAGTAGTATATTTTTAGTAAGAACTACTTTATTTTATTTATTTATAGTAAGTGCTTAGTAGTTGAACTAGTTGATTTAATAAAACTACTTTATTTTACTATATGTAGAAGTAGTTTATTTTTAGCAAGAAAACTAATAGAACTAGTTTATTTTTTTAGTTCATTTTACGATGCCTATCCTAGATCCTCGTCGTCGATTCGGCGGAGGAGGCCGGCTTGATCAGAGGGGCCATGTCCGGGACTGGGCTCCGCCCGGCTGGTATTGAGAGGTGTTACCTTTCGGGGGGCGTAAGTTGGTGAGGAGCCAGCCCGTTGTTGACCCGATCCTTGTTTGGTAGCGGTCGCATGGGCCAGTGACGGTGCCGAGGCTTCCGGACAGTGCGGAGGTGGTACATCACTGTGTCAGCGAGGAGGACGAGCACGTCCGTCGCAACATGGTTGCATTGGAGGGCAGGTTCGACAATACCTGGCAGGTTCTTCAGGGATCTCAATGGAGCTATTATCTTGTGATGGTTCCTTCTCTTTGGGTGTCCACCGCCCGCGATGATACCCGTCGGGCGCTACGGTTCTAGCTGTATTAGTGATGCTATATGTATGATAGTATTCGAGGAGTATTAGTGATAATATTCGATGATGTACGAACACAGATGATGTAGTTTTGCTTATAATTGAATGCATACTAATTTGAATACTACTTTATTTTACAATTTGGTTTTGCTTATTGAATGCTCAAATTGGAAAATTACTCCTACTTCGAATGCTAAAATTGGAGAGCACTATGCAGAAATCTAGGAGCCCCCTCCATCATCCGTGCCGTCGTCCCCGTCACCGATCCCCCTCCGACCTTGAGGTGAGACCAGCCAAATCTCCATGTCAATATGAGTCCTGTAATATGAGTCCTCGGGTTGACATATATTTAATTGTACAACTTTAATATTTGAATTATGAACATAGGAAATGTCGTACTCGGATGACGAAAACCGCCCCGGGGGAGTGCTACTGGTGCCACGACGACCGAGGTACGTGCGACAGGTTCCTTGAGCAGGACGAAGATCGGCGCTTCAGCATTAAGCTCGAGGAGACCTTCGATGTTGAAACGGTACGCAACGACGACAATAGTTTTTTTGGTAATTAAGCACGACTTCAACTATTTAAACGTGTACTTTTCATCTTTTGCAATTTGACTAGCTTATCCCATGCTATGCAAGACGCTATGTCTTGGAGAGGATGGGTTTTGAAGACCATGAAAGTATGGAAACAAAGAAAATTCACCAAAGGATCCATCATGGTGTGGATTTGGAAGTAAAGTTGTACAATTCTGAGAATGTAATCCATTTTGGTTGCAAAAATTGGGAAGCACTTTGCAAGATGTATGGTTTTGATGAGGGTGTGCTTGTCACCATGGATCTTGGTGATCCTAAAATCGAGCAAGATAATATGGAAATTTGGATCCTTGTTGATACGCTTCCAATTCTTCCCCTATGTGAGCTTCTCAAACATAGTTATTAAGTAATATATTGTTTATTTCAAAATAGTTGACAACTTATTTCCATTGACAGCTTATTTTCATTCTTCAAAGAATGTGCGGAAGATGGTAGACAAAACCCACTAAACCGATGGTACCGAAATAACTTATCAGGAGAAAAATCATCTGATCGCATTTTGTGCTGATAGGAGAAATACAATATCTACAATCGAACTCCTCAACATTATGGTCAATACGTGCCACTAGTGCACGTGTTCAACTACGGTAACTACCATAGAGATACCCTGGTAACTTTTTTACTATTATGACATCCGTGCATCTTTTGCATACTTCTAAAACTAGTACATCATTGCTAACTCGAAGTTATTACTATGTTTTTCAACAGATAATCCCGGATTGTGTGCCTCATCTGATTTATCAGCATGGTCGCCTTGATGTTTTGAACATACAACCAGGTCTTCCTATGAATCTCAACTGTCCATACCCGATTACTAAAAGAAGTGGAGACATGATAATCAAAGAATGGAAAAAATGTATGGACAATCGTAAGGAGGTTCTTGGAAGCAAAAGGAAGCGAAGCGCAAAAATTGGAGACAGGATGATCTCCATTCTCCATAATGTAGAGTCAGGGTCTGTATTGTTTCATACTATGTTACCTTAAAGAGGATATTTAATTAGGTCCTACCTAATACTGATGATCATGTGCTAAGAACAATTAAGTAGGGTTGGTTCGATGACTATGAGGATGATGATCGTATCTCTTATTATTAATAACGAGTAGAAGTTGTATGATGATGATTAATTAGTAGGACTTGTTATTATATATGATGATGCATGATGCGAGCATGAAGAGTTATTACATATGAGCGGGTGAAATGAACATGGATTGGATTATTGAAGTGAAGGCAACATGCATGTGGTGCATGTCGAAAGCAGTACAATCCAAACTTGATCAAGTTAGGATTAGTATTACTTTCGACATGCACCACATGTTGCCTTCACTTCAATCTAAGCCGTGTTAACGTTAGGCATAGCAGTAGCGTTGGTAAACCAAGAACGGAGATATATAAGACAGGACACTTTTCTCTATTAGCTAGCTAATAACAATCTAAATTAACCCCTAAACCAGCCCCTTTCAAAAAAAACCTCAGCTCCAGCCAGGTGCTGACGCGTGAATGCCTTTTGGTACCGGTTGGTGTCACCAACCGGGACTAAAGGCCCCCCTGCCTGGTCTGGCCACAACGACCACGTGGAGGCCCATCTGTCCTGGTTGGTGTAAGAACCAGGACTAAAGGCCGAGGGCATTAGTAACGACCTTTTAGTCCCCGTTCCAAAACCGGTATAGAAGGCCCTTACGAACCGGGACAAAAGGCCCTTTTTCTACCAGTGCATAATTGTGGTAGCCTTCATACATTTCTAGGGACCAGCAAACTCTGATTGATCATCTTTATCTATTGAGTAAACCATGCAATCTCCAGTACTTTATCTCTTCATCCTGGTCTCCTAGGGTGTTGTGTAGCTGTTGTTGGTGCCATCATCAATCCAAGAGGCATGCCACGCTGTACAGGATAAAACTAGTGTACACCATGCACTACTTATAAATGGCAGAAGTTATGATGCCATGTAGAGACATAAAAACTGAAATTCGTTCGTGGTGTTTACCCACAAAGTCTTGTGTGGCGAACTTCGTTCTAGAGAATTTGACGATGAAGGCATTGTGACTATGTTTGAATTGATTTCTTGGCAACCCAGTGCCTATGGGGAATGGAATTAGATGGAGCCGTAGCATCCTAAGTAACTATATGAAGTTATTTATATAAGATAGTAATATAGAATTATTTTGAACTTATACGACTTTATAGTAAAAAGAAGAGAATTTTCTATGCTCCTCATATTGGTCTTGTTCAATAGCTTATGTCTTCATGACATATGACCTTACCCTAATTACCTAGATATAATCCACACCAAATAAGTACTTTTTGTAATTTACATACATAAAAAGTTCCATCCTATTTTTTATCCAAGGCCACTTTATTTTTGACCCGTTCAGAATGCGTAGACTAAGAGCAGATAATATATAGTTTGTCATGTATCCTCTACCCTATAATTACTTTCCCTATCTGGCATGAGAGAAGAAGAAAAATTATACTCCAACCAAGAATTGAATTGTGCCATATAAAATTAGCATTTAATATTTATATCTCAAAATGAGACCTTAAGGTATTATTGCATGGTGGATAAATATGGACATGATATCAAAAGTTTGCATGACCCATTAACACGTGAAGTAAAAGTACAGTCTATCCTGAAATTCTCTTTGCTCTCTTAATTCTATTCAAGGTGGATAATCTCCGGTTTCATCTCTGCCACTATACCGTTTAGAATTGGGCACCGATAGGTATCCGACTAAATATCTTTTGATTATAACAGGACTAGCATGTATACTGTATGATTGGAAGAACCATTGACGTCCAATCTTCTGATGTGGCCTACATGTGTGCTGGCCAGATGTTGACGGACGCGGACGTTGTGGCAGCAGCAGGGCTTGGTTTCGAGGCATGGTGGTTGCTTGATGTTGGGTTCCACTAGGCGCACTCTCACGGAGTGGTGCTAGTGCAGCCACGGTTCTCGCCTCCGTCCTCACCATGCGGAAACATAATGCTTGTGCCTATGGGCGGTCGGTGTATCGTCAGATGGAACATGTGGGTGGTGGGGCTAGCCGTGCGTGTTGTTTTAGAATTACACTTTTTTATGTCTTCTTGCATCCCCGGCTTTTATATAGAATGGTTTTCTACTTAAACAAGAAAATACCCCACGTGTTGTTGCTGGAAGCACTTACAATATGTTTCAGCCATTTGATAGTATGAAACATGCATATTTCCATTAATAATACTAGTCATCAACCTGTGCGTCAGCACGGGCTAGGGATTAATATTATTTTATTGGCAATATGGTGCAATCCCAATATACATGGTGGAACAAACTTTGTAATTGAACATAGCACAAAATGCCATAAATTTATATATTTTTCACTCATTAGTATCAAATGAATCTTTGCTTCCAAAAAACATAATATATAAATATTTATGCCAATATCTTATATATTTTAATTTATAAAAGCTGGAGTACAAACAATTGTGTTGAGATTTGTAAAGTTAGCATTATTTGAGTTTTGTAATCAAACATTCATTTCGCAAAACTGGGTACAAAAGTTTTTGTATACAAACATTTTTTGTTCAAAATATCATAGTTAAACGCAAAAAATGTAAACGAAGCAAAATTTACATCTAAAATATTGATCGCCAATAGGAAACCCACATATACATGGCATCTTTATGACATGTCGTCTTATACGTGCTCATTTTTGCCGAGTTAGTGCTCGTTCCTCATCTAATATGAATTTTGTTATGTTATCTATCAACAAAATCAACAAAAAAGGATAGTAGGAAATCACTCACAAAAACAGTTAGTGTGAAATTCTTGTTTCATCTAGAAGCATCTAAGTAGTTGATTAAAATTTGATACTACACCTAGGTGAATTCTAGGTTGATGGGGTTTATCTTGTGAGAGTCTGAAGACCATGTAGGCTTGTGTTGAGGCCGTTGTGACTGGCTGAATTCTGTGAGCAATTGCTTCGAAGTCCTGCGAATAATAACTTTGCCAACTTTCAATAAAAGTTCTAGATTAACAATGGTAGTAATGCATGGCACAGAGCAGTTAGAAGAACTGTTATTTTAAGTCAAATCGAATCTACAAAGGTCCTAGAAAATGACTGGACGCCCCATATTCTCCCACAGTTCAGTTGCATGGTTGCTAGAAGTCCCCATGACAACTTCCTTGTTTCTACATATATTGGTGATAGCTCCATGCTTGTACGTGGAAACTTAGTTGTAATCCACTACACTTATTTATATTTTAAAAAATATATCACGCTAATTGTCTTACACGCAAGCACATACATGTGTATATCTGTGAGGGAATCTCATACGTACATATGGTATCAAAAAATAGATCTTCAAAAAGTATTTTATTCTTCATCTCCAGTTTTATCCAATATGGAAACTTTGACACGGTATAATCTATTTGTTCCCACACATTTCTATGATAAGAATTGGCACTATTATTATTCGACTAAAATACGAATCATCCTAATTTTGTGTGACCAAACTACAAACTATATATCTTTAACACTGTAAATGCAGTCAGTTATTTTTTGCCAGCTAAATGAAATCTTTGTGTTTTATTTTGGTTTCTACTTATCCCCATACATGTTGGTATTGTCCATGTGGCCACATATCTCTAGTTGTCGATAAACATTCTATCTTGATTTATCATTTTTACTTGTATAATACAAAGATACATATGCGCATAAAATATATGGAGAAAACTTATTTTTGTGGAATATTTAATCCATTTCAGTGCACTGCTCGGATTTTCTTTCACAACTTTAGTTTAAGTTATGATGGACTTTTGAAATATACACATAAGGCTTGAATTAGCCATTGTTTTTTGTTTTATTATTAGGTTTGGATTGCTAAGGCATGAATTAGCCGCAGAACATGGGGCATAGCATAGTTTGCATGTAATTTTTGAATTCGTCTACCACTTGCTTTGATGCTCATATATAAAATAGCTATCTCAAATTAACATTGGTATATATGAAATAGAAGCAATTATAATAAATCTGGTATGGCATAAGTACCGTTGTTATTTATATTAAGACGTATTGGCATATGACATATTTTTTATAGTGGCCACATAAATAAGATTTTATGGGTGTATAGATGAGATTAACCTGGACATATAATGCCAAGAAAAGTATAGGTACAACTGGTTAGATTGAGTAACAAAACTACATGAAAAAACACTTAGTTTAACTACTCTACATGTTTGTTGTATGCACGCTCAGTCTAACTCTAAATTATATTTATATAGGCAAATTGGATCACAAAACGAAGAACATCAATTCTGACCATCCCGACTATACATCCATTAATTCTAGCATTGACTTACGTTCGTATCAGCCAAAACAGAATACATGGGATTAAGCTATGTAGAATATGTCAAAACCTGTGATTCTAGATAGGCCAATAACGGAGCACCAAGGCAGCTTAAATATTTCCAGCTAAAAGCTGGTACTACTGAGCCTGTAGCTCGATGCATCCACGCCCGGTGGCAGGGCACTTATAGAGAGAGGCATGATCCATGTATCCTCGCTTTTAGGCAACGGCGTTCAGAGAGCGGCGTGGCAGCAGAGATGTCTCTAAATCAGAGAAGGCAACTTCAGGGGAGCGTCCAGCAACAACAACGGCAGCTGAGCAGGCGGCGGATTTACCGTGAAAAAAGTGGCGGCTCGGAATTGGAAACCTAGAGGCCGAGAAGCTTATGGAGTTACGTATGGTTGTTCACGTAGTTAAATTTTTTTTGAAGCTCATGCAGTTTTTTAGAATAAGGGAGATGTAGGTTGTGTACGTCTTGGACTTCCAACACGTATAAAAGTAGGACTCTTTTTCTAACAGTTCTTTTAGGCATATAAAAGTAGGGCTCTTTTTAAAGAGTTTTTTTTTAGAAAACGGAGAGTATGGGAGGACATCCCGGAGTTGATATTTCACCACATTTCATCCAATAACTAAAAACACATCATATATTAATCAAACAGTTATACTTTCTTAATTTCAAGGATTAGTGTGGTGACTCATATGGTGCCTCTAATTAGTAAATATAAGATATGAACTAAAAATAATAATGACATATATTGTATTCGTTTATTATATTTGAAAAATATTTTTAATATCAATGGCATAATATAATAGAAAATTTCTTCCATGCATGTTTAGTGAACCATTGATGAGATGACATATGTGGTGGCGTGGGGCCTGTGCATGGGAGCTACAGGGGGAGGTCATGTGATGGTATCTATCTCTCACAGGAATCAAGTCAGCCAACAACCAAATGGGCCGCTTATTCCCAGCGTACCGACACAGTCGGCAGTAGCTATTGCATGGGGGATTGAAAGACATAATTGACGCATATTGTGTCAAACAGTTGCTTTTGTTTTGACGGGAGCATCAAACGAATGCTGATTCGTATAGACCCAACGAGACAAGTGGCATGGGACGGCACATTTTAATGTGTTTGTAGCCTCTATGGATCATAGCTTCAGACATCTTCTACGATGTTCATGAACCGGTTTTTTCCTACATTTTCTTGGTTTCTTTTCTCTTTTATTTTTTACTTTACTTTTTTCTTTTCAAAAATTGAAAAATTGCAAAATTGTCAATATATTCAAAATTTCCTTTTACAAAAAAAGTTTGAAATTTCAAAATGTTGTTCATGTTTAAAAACCCGTATTAAAAAACTATCCAGAATTTTAAAATTTGTTCAAGTTTTCAAAAACATTTCAAACTTAAAAAATTGTTCATGTTTTCAATTTTTTTGCAATTTCAAAATTTTAGAATTTTCAAATTTGTAGGTGTTTTCACAAAATGCAGAATTTAAACAGTTGTTCAGATTTTAAAAAATTGTTCTGAATTTCAAAAAAAATCATTATCCAAATTTTGTTCATATTTTAAAATTTTGTTCCACCTTTTCTAAGATTGCTTGCGTACACAAAAACTGCTCGTAAATTTAAAAATTCCACAATTTTGAAAATATTTGATTTTTTAAAAAAGTACTCATTCTTAAATAAAAAACAGTGTTCGCAATTTCGAAAGAGTTCAAATCTGTCGGTTTTCCTGGTTTTTAATATTCAGCACTAGTTATTACTAACAATAGCTCATTGTATCTAGGTGGAGGTCCCATGTTTGATTCTAACGCACACCCAATTTTTTTTCTTAAATTTCCACTGTTTCTCGCTACATACACCATTCACCGCCGAGCCTGCCAAATTGGTTGCTCTTTGTGAGCGTCTATATAGGAGGTCCCTTGGGGACCTGTAGTTTTGGTAGTGCCTCTATGTAGGATGACCCTTTGGGGACCTGCAGTTATTATGGGTAGAACATAACATGCGCGTAGCCGCAGAAAATATGAGTATTGTTAGAATTAATCACGATGTGATGGCAAATAATTTGGCAGCCATGCATGCTTTGTTGATGTGAAAAGGGTTGGATGCATGGAGAAAATAGTTAGTGGGATTGTAGATTAATGATGTGGCAGACACGCATGTTCGGAGTGCTCCATAGTTAGAAAAAGTAGCTAATGGGTTGTCACTATTTAAGAATAGAAGATAGTCCAACATATGAGATATACTCACATGTAGTCCTTGATAGAGCTTAGTTGTAAATCTATGTACATTGTTTTAAAGAAGGATTACCCTGACCTCAGCATCCAAACGATGCATGCTGCCATAGTATTAAACAAAGTAGTGGGACAAGATGACTAAACATTTATTCTATTATTGGACCGCCATCAAAACCGGTTGTAAGTATCCGTGCTAGTGTCTCTCAATGGTTGCACTCATAAACCGGTTGTAAATATATGTACTTGAGTACATCCAAGTCGTGATCGTTGTATCGGAAATCATAAATGATTGGGCATCGATTGAACCATAGCGTAAGAGAACTTCCCTATATAAACACATATGCAGTCACCCTGTTTATCTTATGGACACGGTGGCAACTTATTACACTGTGTGTGCAGACAAGATCGTGAGCTCCCTTTGACGAAGCCACTGGGATAAAAAGATATGGTTGGACTAGGAGGCATGGGCAAATACTATAGTGCTTTGTATCCCACAACTGGTAAAGAGCACGCTGTTGGAATAATCAAATTTGAGTCCTTTGCGAGGTTCCCATCAGTAGAGTGACTGAGTGAGTCGGCTTTGCTGTCCTTTCTTTTCAGGAAAAGTCGGTTTTCCAGTCTTCTTTGTGAACGATGTTGACATCATGCAGGGTCATGATCATGCACGAGCGTCCGACTGATTGTCGAAACGAGCACGGCTCAAACTGTCGTGAAAAAGTAACCAATGAATCCCGCGAGATGGGGAAGAGAAACAGATCTCGTATATACTTTTGGCCGGCCTACCAACTGAGCGGGTATGTGCCTTGCTTCCATGTCTGTGTGTGCAAGTTCTGACTAGCAATAACCGATTCATTGTTATCTAATTTTCTATGTACATGCCTCTCGTTGATCTATGGCTACAGCAGATCATCAGTTGCAGGGCTAACAACTTGGATAGATCATGCTGGAAGTGTTAGTGCTAAACAATCAAATTTGGACGGTTTTGTTCATTTGTTCGTCTGCTTTCCATGACAGCACTACCAGTTGGTGTTATCAACCGGAAAACTATACCTTGGGAGAAATTTAGATCTTGCCACATGTGATTTGTCCGGTGTGTCATTTGTGTTAGGACTTATGACTAGTCATGTCACCGAGTTCCAACAAAGCAATCACAGACTATGTACTCCAACATGATGCCAGTGCCACCTCGCGTGTTTTCACCAACATAGTATGAAACTAACTGTCAGACAGAGAGACTGAAAGGGCTCCATGAGCGATCACTCATGTATGGTGGATGGCCGTTGGTCTATTGATTTCTTTTGTTTTTTTTCTCTTGGTCAATACAGGACGATGGACACTCCTGAGTGAACAGCAGTAAGAAAGTAAGATTGCAAATTTCATCCAGCGCTGAATTACTGTCAGGTATATTTGGCACTAAACAACAAGTAAGGACCACCACTGATGCAGAAAACTACATAGTAATAGCACTTTTATCACAGTCAGCGCTAAGTGTGTATTGCATAATAATGCATTACTTCTATGAATTATTTCCGGATCTAGTAATGGAGTTTAAGATAATAACTTATCTGAAGTCAACATAAGATCTTGCTCAACTAATCAACGCACGCGGGAAGTTTTCCGACAAAAAAACATCTCACGGAATTTTTCGACAATCATTTGATCCAATAATATATGCTCTAGGTCGAGGCATTCCATAGTGCTACACAATTATGACTTTTATTTTCTTGATTATAATGATCTTCCATCACATGGACTATTCTCTATTCGTACACCTTGCTCTCATTGAATATACTGAAGGACTGTATGGTTTATTTGCCATTCCACTTTTTAAATGCAGGTTCGGGGTAAAGGATAATTATTTTTACCTTTAGTATGCATAACAAAAAGATCACCATGTATCCTCCGTCGAGGTGCTCGTAATAGCACTAGATGTTCCATGTCCCAGTATCATTCACTGATACACTATGGAGTACATATATGGGTGTATTTTCATTGATTTAAGCATTTTACTCACAAGATTCAACACTGGTTACACTCTAGAGCTCTTCATAAGAGGCCTATATATACCTCACAAGTTCAAACTTGTTGCTATGAAATGTTTAGAACCATAATCTTGAAGTGAGGTAGGAAGAGGAATAGATAGTCTAGGAGAGGCGCGAATGGGAACACGATGAAACCCTGAGCTATCCATTTGTGCCTCTTGAACCATAGGTGGATATGTACCTCGGTGTTTCCCCATGCCTCCATTCCTATCGTTCTTAGGTTCTCCTTCCCCTTCCTTCTACCTCACAGAAGTATTTCCATCTTGAATGCTTAATAAATTCTCCCATGTAAATTTAGGTCACCAGGCCTTAAGAGTGAGTAGGGAAAAGGAAGCCATGAGTATCTCAGAGCAGTGGGCATGGGAACATGGAGGAAACCCTAGACTTCTCGGCCTCTCAATTTAGGGGCCAAGTCTGTTTTGTGTTTCCTGATGCCTCCCATGCCTATTGTTCTCAGGTATTCCTTCCCTCTCCTATTGGCTAGAGCAATGTCTTAACCAATGTGCACATATAGGTTAGGTAATAGGGAAGTGATGGTAAGCCGGGAAGAATAAGCAAATGAGGATCCAAAAACAATTCGGCACGGGGACATGGAGGAAGGCCTAAAGAAGTGTTTCCCTCTATAGCTAGGGTTCAACATTTGTCTATTGTTCTTAGGTTCACCTTTCTCTTCCTTCTATTTATAGTAACGTTTCAGTTTTTGGTTGTACTTCTTTTTAGTTCTATTGTTTCGTTCCTTTTCACTATTTCTTTTGATACTCCTGACTCTTTTTCCATTCTGATACAACACTAACTTTAATATAATTTAACAAGCATTTGGGGGCATGTTCATGAAGAAAGACATGTGTTGTATATTGCTTCGCCTTGGAGTTACTCATAAGGAATAGTTAACTCGATGACAAGTCAAATTGTCATTGAACTACGTCATAGTAATTCTGTACAATAACATGACCTACGATCACAGAATTCAGCCCAACTCATGTACATGAACAATTCGAACACATTGACTTTGGCGAAAAAATCGTACTGCATATAAACAATCTATAGTGGCCACAAGAATCGCAAATAGAAATTTAGATGCCGAAGAGGAAGATCTGAAAAAGGGACCCACATCACAGAGTTCATATGCCACCGTATCCAAATGTCCAAACCATTGGTGGCACCACCTTGCCCATAACCCATGGATCCAACTTTCACAAGCTCACCATCAGTAGCGAAATAACACCATCTTTGCCTTAGTGGATGCTCCTATGGACGAGCAGGCGAGTTATTAATGGTTGGCCCAATGGAGTAAGACTCCAGGTCACCGCTGGCGGCCGAGTTTGTGGCGTAGCACAAGTTGTGGGCACTAGGATGTTTTCATTGGTTTGGGTCCGATGAGTGTAGAATACTACGTCCCATGATCACTCATTGATATTGAATGTATTTAGCATCATTGAATTGGACCAATCCCCTATGTGCACTTAGTGGCCACCTCGTTGGCCAACCAGATGTCTACTATCCGACGACTGAAAATTTTCCCTTTATTTTAAAGAACATGAAGAAAATAAGGGAGCATTGTGTTTACTAACATTAAAGAGATTTTTCTAAAGTGTATATATTACAGTTGGTTTTGAATATCAACCTTGGCCTTTGCATCAATCAATGTTTGCAGCCACTCTGAATGTTGAAAAATATTTCCTGCATATATCAATCAGTTTGAACTTGTGGATGAATTGGTAGATATATTATCGGGGCCAAGAGGTCTCGAGTTCAAGACGCTTATGCCAGTGCAATAAAAAAATACCACGTGGAATACATCGTTCTCACGTCTAATGGATAGAAAAAAGCTTCAACATGAGGGGAAGTGTTAAAATATATTGGCCGCCTCTCTCCTTCAGTTTGAAATTTTGGATGACTTGGCCAGAGCATGAATTCAATACTAAACATCAGTATAATTTTTGAAATGGATCATAGACAATGGTCTGCCGGTTCATAATGAAAGCCTCATTGTTCAATGTAAACAATCTACCATTATGTTCACCAAACTTAGGAAATATGTTCTAGCATTAATAAGAAAAAGGTAAAAACTTACAAGGGGCTGTTCAACACCTAATCACACGTGCTCTCTTCAGAAAAAAGAAATGATCAATGATTTTAGAATTTTGAAAATTAAAAAAAATATGCTTGCACATTCTATGTATTGCCCGCCGCGAGTTGGAGAGCTTGTTTTCCTACAATGAGATATTCTCACGGACGAGTACATGAGATTATTTTTTTTACTTTGTTCTTCTTTCCTGTATGTTCTACACTTCCCATTTTGCAAGTTCCTTTTTTCTTAATTTATTTATTTCTTCATTTTTCCGTTCCCTTCTCCTTTTCTAATTCCGTAGATAAATGAATGGAATAGATCATTAACTGATATATGAGTTGAATGGATACTATCAGAGTGGAAACTATGTTCTTGCTTCATCTTTGTTATGCTGCCTTTGCGGCATCCTACCATGGACCTCTGCAGAAGAAGCTGGTGTGTTGTGCGGTGCAGGAAGTGCTCATTATGTTTTAATTGCAAAGTCACACCGGTTCATTCCTCTTCTATTTGTCGTGTATGATAAAAAAACATCATAATGTACAACCATTTTTATACATTAATCACAATGACAATATGTCAAGCAATTATTTTAAGTGACGATAAGACGTTGATACAAAAATCATCCTACAAAATGACAACAAAATAGCATAAGTCATCATCAAGAATCCGATATCATACACTTTTTTGGTCTATTGGAAAAAATATTAGTAAAAACTTCTGGAAGTGCAGCCAGGCATGTTTGTATACATACATATCCTAGACCAGTATACAGTGTATTCAACTTTTGGAACTGATAGTTATAGCAGAGTTTTGTAATGTTGTAAGACATTATTTGATTCACTTATATCATTTGCTCACAGGAACAAGGATTTACACTTGGGTTATGCATATTTCTTTGTAATAATAATATTGCAATTTTCTCGCATACCTTGAACACTTCGGATCTGAATTCACATGGCAATCACAAACTCTTCAGAACAAGCTTTCATAAAAGTATGCTAGTGCTATATTATATTACTCCACTTTTGCTCCAGATATTTTGTAGTTATAGCCCTTTTATCCAATGCTGTAGTTACATTCTAGTGATGAAGACACTGTGAATGCTTTTGATTCGTTCATGTGGCACCCAACTCACAACGCTGGTAAATGTGGTTGTTGCACCGTCTCCAGTGAAACAACAATCTCTTATTTAAGAGAACGACAACGGAACAAACCTCAACATTGGGCTCTTGGTTTTCCATAACAGGGCGACCAAATATTAGACTGAACACACCTCCTGAGTTATTTAAGAACAAGATGAGATATGTGCAAGGAAATTGTAGAAGTAGCGAACAGTTCAAAGTATTCCTGTAGTTTTGCCATTGGAGCGCAAGAGACATGTTAAGATTCGGAACCATTTTGTACTATCTTTCACAAGGTGTTAGATTAGAATGGGGCTCATACGTGTCTATTGTACTGTAGAAAGAAGACTTGCGGAAGAAAACACGGGGGTTCACAAGTGTCTATTAGGGCATCTCCAACGTTGACACTAGTAGAAAAGGAGGCATTGGTCCAGGCCGGGTCAGCCCATTAGTCCCGGTTCAATCCAGAACCGGGACCAATGGTGGCATTGGACCCGGTTCGTGAGCCCCGGGGGCCGGCCGGGCCACGTGGGTCATTGGTCCCGGTTCGTCTGGACCTTTTGGTCCCGGTTGGTGGGACGGACCGGGACCAATGGGCCACGCTACTGGCCCATCACCGTTGGTCCCGGTTGGTGGCTTGAACCGGGACCAAAGGCTGCCCTTCAGTCCCGGTTCATGCCACCAACCGGGACCAATGAGGTGCCTATATATACCCCCTCGCGTAAGAGCAGAGCACACTGCTCTATCTTTTCTGGCCGCCGGGGGGGAGAGGGCTTGGTGGTGATCTAGCTCACCTCCTATGCACACAAGATGTTCGATGGAATGCCCGAGCCACACTACTTAAGCTTTCTCCTCTCCAAGCTCGACCTCCAAGCTCCATTTTCCTCAATATTTGTCTAGGTTTAGCGGTCCGTCACGCCTCGTCCCTGTCTTCACCGCCCTCGATGACCCGCGCCGATCTCATCACCGGCACCACCGTGGTGAGCCTCTTGTTATTATCTTCTTTCTGAAAGGAAAAATATTCTTACTTGTATGTTTAGATAGATACTTGTATTATTTTCTTACTTTTATTATTGCATCTTATATAGTGCGATGGTTTTGGTATCCGCCCCCGTCGGCCCTCGTCCTGTATATGATTCAGATGTGGTATATATTATCTTTTCATAACTATTGGTTCATTTATTATTTATGACAATTATGCCGACCAACGTGACATAGATTTATTTTATCTAGGAGGTTGTTGAACCGGAAATTCCAACCGACCCTATTGTCGAGAGGTTAAATTTAGTTGAAGAAGAAAACAATTTCTTGAAGGAAAAAATAAGAAAAATTGAGGAGGAGGAGATGATATTGGAGTTGCATGTTGCGGATGTCGTCGATGATCACAAGATCCAGATGGATGCAATGCGCTTGAAGATTAGAAAGATTAGAAAATATGTCATTCATACCGAGGCTTGGTATCATTATGCTGTTAGATTAGTTGTTACCTTGGTTGCGATTATGATCGCATTTGTTTTCGCATTGAAATGTTTTACATAGTTTCAATGTATGGTTTAATTAATTTAGATGCTCTGTAGAGCTTTATGTTGTTAGATGAGAACTATGTATGTACTTTGGTTTTAATGTGATGATGAACTTCTATTAATTTGGTCACATAATTATCTATTCATGATGTTTTGTAATGGTTTTTGACACACTTAATTAAATATAATGCACGCAGATGAACCGGCAATGGATGTACAGTGACAGACACACCTCCGAGTACATTAAGGGCGTGCATGTGTTTCTCGAAGCGGCTGAGGCAAAGAAGCAGAATGGTTTTATGTGTTGTCCATGCCCTATATGTGGGAATACGAAGTCTTACTCTGATCGGAAAATCCTTCACACCCACCTGCTTTACAAGGGTTTCATGCCACACTATAATGTTTGGACGAGGCACGGATAAATAGGGGTTATGATGGAAGATGGTGAAGAAGAAGAGTACGATGACAACTATGTGCCCCTTGAATACGGTGATGCTACTGAACATCAAGAGGAACCAGACGATGTGCACAATGATGCTGCAACGGGCGAAGCTACTAAAGATCAAGAGGAACCAGACAATGTGCCCGATGATGATGATCTCAGTCGGGTCATTGTCGATGCAAGGACGCAATGCGAAATTCAAAAGGAGAAGGTGAAGTTCGATCGCATGTTAGAGGATCACAAAAAAGGGTTGTACCCGAATTACGAAGATGGCAACACAAAGCTCGGTACCGTACTGGAATTGCTGCAGTGGAAGGCAGAGAATGTTGTGCCTGACAAAGGATTTGAGAAGCTACTGAAAATATTGAAGAAGAAGCTTCCAAAGGATAACGAATTGCCCGACAGTACATACGCAGCAAAGAAGGTCGTATGCCCTCTAGGATTGGAGGTGCAGAAGATACATGCATGCCCTAATGACTGCATCCTTTACCGCGGTGCGTACAAGGATCTGAACGCATGCCCGGTATGCGGTGCATTACAGTATAAGATCAGACGAGATGACCCTGGTGATGGTGACGGCGACCCCCCAAAAGAGGGTTCCTGCGAAGGTGATGTCGTATGCTCCTATAATACCACGGTTGAAACGTCTGTTCAGAAATGGAGAGCATGCCAAGTTGATGCAATGGTACAGTGAGGACCGTAAGAAAGACGGGAAGTTGAGAGCACCCGCTGACGGGTCGCAGTGGAGAAAAATCGAGAGAAAGTACTGGGCTGAGTTTGCACGTGACCCAAGGAACGTATAGTTTGCTTTAAGCGTGGATGGCATTAATCCTTTCGGGGAGCAGAGCAGCAATCACAACACCTGGCCCGTGACTCTATGTATGTATAACCTTCCTCCTTGGATGTGCATGAAGCGGAAGTTCATTATGATGCCAGTTCTCATCCAAGGCCCTAAGCAACCCGGCAACGACATTGATGTGTACCTAAGGCCATTAGTTAAAGAACTTTTACAACTGTGGAATGGAAATGGTGTACGTACGTGGGATGAGCACAAACAGGAGGAATTTGACCTAAAAGCGTTGCTGTTCGTGACCATCAATGATTGGCCCGCTCTCAGTAACCTTTCAGGACAGACAAACAAGGGATACCACGCATGCACGCACTATTTACTTGACACCGAAGGTATATACCTGGGAAGCTGCAGGAAAAATGTGTACCTGGGCCATCGTCGATTTCTTCCGACCAACCATCAATGTCGAAAGAAAGGCGAGGCAGATCACCGGAAGAAGCCCGCCATGCGTACCGGTGATCACGTACTTGCTATGGTCAATGATTTACACGTAATCTTTGAAAAGGGTCCCGACGCACTAGTTGTTCCGAATGATGCTGGGGGACACGCACCCATGTGGAAGAAGAAATTTATATTTTGGTACCTACCCTACTGGAAAGACCTAGAGGTATGCTCTTCAATTAACGTGATGCACGTGACGAAGAACCTTTGAGTGAACCTGCTAGGCTTCTTGGGCGTGTATGGAAACGCAAAAGATACAGCTGAGGCACGGGAGGACCTCCAATGTTTGCACGAAAAAGACGGCATGCCTCCAAAGCAGTATGAAGGTGCTGCCAGCTATGCTCTTACCAAAGAAGAGAAGGAAATCTTCTTTGAATGCCTGCTTACTATGAAGGTCCCGACTGGCTTCTCGTCGAATATAAAGGGAATAATAAATATGCCAGAGAATAAATTCCAGAACCTAAAGTCTCATGACTGCCAGTGATTATGACGCAACTGCTTCCGGTTGCATTGAGGGGGCTTCTACCGGAAAATGTCCGATTAGCCATTGTGAAGCTATGTGCATTACTCAATGCAATCTCTCAGAAGATGATCGATCCAGAAATCATACCAAGGCTAAGGAGTGATGTGGTGCAATGTCTTGTCAGTTTCGAGCTGGTGTTCCCACCATCCTTCTTCAATATCATGACGCACGTCCTAGTTCATCTAGTCGACGAGATTGTCATTCTGGGCCCCGTATTTCTACACAATATGTACCCCTTTGAGAGGTTCATGGGAGTCCTAAAGAAATATGTATGTAACCGCGCTAGGCCAGAAGGAAGCATCTCCATGGGCCATCAAACAGAGGATGTCATCGGGTTTTGTGTTGACTTTATTCCTGACCTTAAGAAAATAGGTTTCCCTAAATCGCGGTATGAGGGGAGACTGACTGGAAAAGGCACGCTTGGAAGGGACTCAATAATATGCAGGGACGGAAATTCTTGGTCTCAAGCACACTACGCAGTTCTACAGAACTCTACCTTGGTGACCCCGTATGTCGATGAACACAAGAACAGTCTGCGCTCCAAACACCCGGAGCAGTGCGACGACTGGATCACATGTGAACACATCAGGACTTTCAGCAGTTGGTTGGAAACACGTCTCAGAGGTGACAACACTGTTTGTGATGAGCTGTACTTGTTGTGCAGGGCACCATCTTCGAGTGTTACGATTTGGAAAGGATACGAGATAAATGGGAATACATTTTACACGATTGACCAAGATCAAAAGAGCACCAACCAAAACAGCGGTGTCCGCTTTGATGCAACAACCGAGAGGGGAAAGGACACATATTATGGTTACATAGTGGACATATGGGAACTTGACTACGGACAGGATTTTAAAGTTCCTTTGTTTAAGTGCAAATGGGTCAATCTGTCAGGAGGCGGGGTACAGGTAGACCCACAGTACGGAATGACAACAGTGGATCTGAAAAATCATGGGTACACTGACGAACCGTTCGTCCTAGCCAATGATGTGGCACAGGTTATCTATGTGAAGGACATGTCTACCAGACCGAGAAAAAGGGTCAAATGTGAGACACATTAGTCCCGGTTTGTAACAGAACCGACACTAATGTGTCCATTAGTGCCGGTTCCAACGGCTAGGCGGGAGGAGCTCTTTAGTACCGGTTCGTGGCGAACCTTTAACACCGGTTCTTGCCACGAACCGGTACTAAAGAAAGTGGTGGCAGGATGTTGTCAGAGTGGGGCCCTTCCAGCACCTTTAGTACCGGTTCGTGGCACGAACCGGTACTAAAGGTCGTCCTATATAAACCCTTCGTCCACCCGCACTCTGTTCTTCCCTCTTTCCCCTCTCCCTCTCCTCTGTTCTTCCCTTCTTCCTCTCGAGTTCACCACAAAATTTGCCCCAAATTTGTCAAGATTTGCAGGCCCCCATCCATTCAAATGATCACCAAGGTTAGCAACTTTGTCCTTTCATCTCTCATTGCTAGATTAGCTCTTGCATTGGTTTATATAGTGATTAATTGTGGGTTTTAGTAATTTGGGAGGAATTATATGTGGTAGTATTTGATCTATATGCAATTTGAGGTCAAAATAACACTTAGTTTGCATATGTAGGTGTGTTTTACTTAGTGTCTTCTAAATCTCCGTCGTAACCACCGTCGATCGCCCGCACCGTCCCATCGCCGGCACCACCTTGTGGTGAGCCTCTTGTTCATGAAATTTTATATAAAAATTTGATGTTTGTGTGATTTGGATATATAGTTACTCGTATAATTATCTTACCTGTACGTTGTTTGTCATACATAGTGCCATGGTTTTGATATCCGTCCCCGTCGGCCCTCGTCCTTGTTATGATTCGGATGTGGTATATTCTCTTTTAAAACTATTTGTTGCATTTCGTGTTTATGACAAATTATGCCCATCAAGTTGACATAGATATTTTTATCTAGGAGGTATGTGAACCGGAAATTCCAACCGACCCTATTGTCGAGGTGTTAAATTTAGTTGAAAGAGAAAACTAGTACTTGAAAGAAAAATTGAAAAGAATTGAGGGCGAGAAGATGGAATTGGAGTTGCATGTTGCCGATGTCGTCGATGATCACAAGATCAAGATGGAGAAAATGTGCTTGAAGATTAGAAAGATTAGAAAATATGCCATCGATAGTGAGTCTTGGTATCATTATGTTGTTGGATCAATTGTTACCTTAGTTGTGATCTTGATCGCATTTGTTGTTGCATTTAAATGCTTTAGCTAGAGAGTTATTTGTTTGTTGCATTTAAGTGTTGTATGAACTTGTATTAATTTGGTCTATTCGGTGTTGTGTAATGAAGATGAGCCGGCAATGGATGTACAATGACCGATGCTCTCCCCAGTTCGTTGAGGGCGTGCATACTTTTCTGCTTGCGGCTGAGGCAAACAAGCGGGCGGATGGTTTTATGCCTTGTCCATGTGCTGGCTGTAAGAATGGTCACAATTACTCTACGTCAAGAACCATTCACGCCCACCTGTTTGAGTCCGGTTTCATGCCCCACTATAATGTTTGGACCAAGCACGAAGAAAGAGGGGTTATGATGGAAGACAATGAAGAAGAAGAGGACGACGACAGCTATCCTGGCCATGGGTTCCCTGAATACGATGATATAACAATGGGGGAAGAAGCTGAGCCGGTAATGCGGGAAGAAGCTGAGCCGGCAATGCGGGAAGAAGCTGAAGAAGAGGCATCAGATGAGCCCGTTGATGATCTAGGTCGGGCCATTGCCGATGCAAAGAGAAACTGCGCAAGTGATTTGGAGAACAAGAAATTGCAGCGCATGTTAGAGGATCACAAAAAATTGTTGTACCCAAATTGCGTAGGTGACAAGAAAAAGCTGGGCACCACACTAGAGTTGCTGCAATGGAAGGCAGAGAATGGTGTATCTGACAAGGGATTTGGAAAGTTACTGGTAATGATAAAGGATATGCTTCCAAAGGACAACGAATTGCCCGCGAGTACGTACGAAGCAAAGAAGGCTGTCTGCCCTCTAGGGTTAGAGGTGAAGAAGATACATGCATGCCCTAATGATTGTATCCTCTACCACGGTGAGTACGAGGATTTGAACGCTTGCCCGGTATGTGGTGCATTGCGCTATAAGATCAGCCGCGATGACCCTAGTGATGTCGAGGGAGAGCGCCCCAGGAAGAAGATTCCTGCCAAGGTGATGTGGTATTCTCCTATAACACCACGGTTCAAACGTTTGTTCCAAAACAAAGAGCATGCCAAGGCGATGCGATGGCACAGAGAAGACCGTAAGGAAGACGGAAAGTTGAGAGTACCCGCTGACGGGTCGTAGTGGAGAAAAATCGAAAGAAAGTACGGGAAGGAGTTTGCAGATGATGCAAGGAGCGTATGGTTTGGTCTAAGCACAGATGGCATTAATCCTTTTGGGGAGCAGAGCAGCAACCATAGCACCTGGCCTGTGACTCTATGTTTGTATAACCTTCCTCCTTGGTTGTGCATGAAGCGGCAGTTCATTATGATGCCAGTGCTCATCCAAGGCCCTAAGCAATCCGGCAACGACATTGATGTGTACCTAAGGCCATTAGTTGAAGAACTCTTACAACTGTGGAATGGAACAGGTGTACGTGCGTGGGATGAGCACATGGGGGAAGAATTTGACCTAAAGGCGTTGCTGTTCGTGACCATCAATGATTGGCCTGCTCTCAGTAACCTTTCAGGACAGACAAACAAGGGATACTGCGGATGCACGCACTGTTGGGATGATACCGACAGTATATATTTGAATAGTTGTAAGAAGAATGTGTACCTGGGACATCGTCGATTTCTTCCGAGGAGGCATCCCGTAAGAAAGAAAGGCAAGCATTTCAAAGGTGAGGCGGATCACCGGACGAAGCCTGGCCACCGTACTGGTGCTGATGTACATGATATGGTCAAGGATTTGAAGGTGATATTTGGAAAGGGTCCTAGCGGACAACCTGTTCTGAAGGACGCTGACAGACACGCACCCATGTGGAAGAAGAAATCTATATTTTGGGACCTGCCATATTGGAAAGACCTAGAGGTCTGCTCCGCAATCGACGTGATGCACATGACGAAGAATCTTTGTGTGACCCTGCTTGGCTTCTTGGGCGTGTATGGGAAGACAAAAGATACACCTAAGGCACGAGAGGACCAGCAACGTATGCACGGAGAAGATGGCATACATCAGAGTCATGCAAGCTACGCTCTTACCAAAGAAGAGAAGGAAATCTTCTTTGAATGCCTACTCAGTATTAAGGTACTGTCTGGCTTCTCGTCGAATATAAAGGGAATAATAAACATGGCAGAGAAAAAGTTCCAGAACCTAAAGTCTCATGACTGCCACGTGATTATGAGGCAACTGCTTCCGGTTGCATTGAGGGGGCTTCTACCGGAAAACGTTTGATTAGCCATTGTGAAGCTATGTGCATTTCTCAATGCAATCTCTCAGAAGGTAATCGATCCAGAAATCATACTAAGGTTACAGAATGATTTGGTGCAATGTCTTGTCAGTTTCGAGTTGGTGTTCCCACCATCCTTCTTCAACATCATGATGCACGTCCTAGTTCACCTATGCGAAGAGATTAACATTTTGGGTCCTGTATTTCTACATAATATGTTCCCCTTTGAGAGGTTCATGGGAGTCTTAAAGAAATATGTTCATAACCGTGCTAGGCCAGAAGGAAGCGTCTCCAAGGGCCATCAAAATGAGGAGGTCATTGAGTTTTTTATTGACTTTATTCCTGACCTTAAGCCGATTGGTGTTCCTGAATCGCGGCATAAGGGCAGACTGGATGGAAAAGGCACGCTAGGAGGGGAATAAATAATATGTATGGACGGACATTCTCTCACTGAAGCACACTACACAGTTCTACAGAATTCCGCCTTGGTGGCTCCGTATATAGATGAACACAAGAATTTGCTATGCTCCAAACACCCGGAGCGGTCTTATGACTGGATTACACGTGAACAAACCAGGAGTTTCGCCAGCTGGTTGCAGACACGTACCATGCATGACACCTCTATTGAAGATGACCTGTACTTGCTGTCCCAGTTACCATCTTCGAATATAATGACTTTCAAAGGGTACGAGATAAATGGTAATACATTTTACACGATCGCCCAAGATAAGAAGAGCACCAACCAAAAGAGTGGTGTCCGCTTTGATGCCGAAACCAAGACGGGAAAGGAAACATATTATGGTTATATACAGGACATATGGGAACTTGACTATCGACGTGGTTTAAAGGTCCCTTTGTTTCGGTGCAAATGGGTCAATATGACACGAGGCGGGGTAACGGAAGACCCGCAGTACGGAATGACAACAGTGGATCTCAACAATCTTGCGTATGCAGACGAACCATTCGTCCTAGCCAATGATGTGGCACAGGTTTTCTATGTGAAGGACATGTCTACCAAGCCAAGAAAAAGAAAAGATAAGGAAGCGAATGCATCGTACGATGAGCCAAAGCGGCACATAGTTCTTTCTGGGAAGAGAAACATCATGGGAGTGTGACAAGACAGATTGATGAAATTGCTCCATTCCCAGTGAATATTGACCCGAACATCCCGTTAAATGATGAAGATTTTCCATGGTTATGGCGCAAAGGGACACACGCGAAGAAAAAGTTTCACACCCAATGATCTGGGATGTGATCGGCTTCACTATCGTCACTTTTTTCTGTGTTTCACACCCAGAGGGGAATCTCTGTAATAGTTAGGGTAGTTATGTGTTTTGGCATTTGAAACGCGAAGAAATTTTATGTGCAAACAAATCCTTTCATGCCTTTACTGATGTTTAAAGTTAAGTTATTCACAAACAAGTGATTCACACTAATTTCAAATAATTCAAAATTTAAACTATTCAAATTTGAAAACTACGGGCACTAACAGAAAGTTTGTAATTTTTTGTACCTAAAGCAAAAATATTCACAAAGAAACTCTAAATACACAAAAAAAACAACACAAAAATAAATAAAGCAAAAAAAAATATAAAAAAACCCGCCTACTAGGCCAGAGCGGCCTACATACGACTAGAAACCCAACCTGTTGTTGGGCCAGGATGCAGCCCCGCAAAGGCCAAGTGGGCCCACAGGGCAGCAAAGAACACGTAGGCCCAGTAGGCCTGCTTTGGAGAGGAGCTCGAGAGAGCGACCACACGGGGGTTTATAAACCAGTGCGGTCGTCCCTCAGCTAGCGAGGTGGGACTAAACTTTCCGCACCGCACCTGCGCCAGCGCACCCCCTTTAGTACCGGGTCGTGGCACAGACCGGTACTAAAGGGGGGCCTTTAGTACCGGTTTGTGCCACCACCCGGTACTAAAGGGGGTCGCTTCCCGCCGTTTGGGCTGGCTAAAACTGGCCTTTAGTACCGGTTGGTGGCACAAACCGGTACTAAAGGCCCCTCCTATATAAAGAACACTTACGAAAATTTCAGTTTCTCATCTGGCTTCTTCTCCTCTGCACCGTCGCCCGCCGCCCCCGTACGTCTCCATCCCTCATCACCGCCCCCGTTGCCGCCCCGTCCACGTCGTCGCCGCCCCGTCGTCCCCGTCCCCGTCGTCCCCGTCGTCACCGCCGCCCCGTCCCGACCCGTCCCGCGTCGTCCCCGTCCCCGTCGTCAGCGCCGCCCTATACGTCCCCG
>NC_041383.1:37521414-37523407 GCF_002162155.2 Triticum dicoccoides
TCCGTCCCCTTCCCCGTCGTCGCCGCCCCGTCCCTGCCCCGTCGTCGCCGCGCCCGTCGCCGTCCCCGTCGCCGTGCGCCCGGCCCCCGTCGCCGCCCCCCGTCGTCCCTCGCCTTGCCGGTGAGCGCACACACACACAAACACATACATTTTTTGTTTTTTAGTTATACAAATAGTTAGAAAATTTTTCTGTTTTTTAGAAATTGTTAGAAATTTTTCTATTTTTCAGAAATAGTTAGAAATGTTAGAATTGTTAGAATAGTTAGAAATGTTAGAATTGTTAGAATAGTTAGAAATGTTAGAATTGTTAGAAATTTTTTCTGTTTTTTAGTTATAGAAATAGTTATAAAAAAGTTAGAATTGTTAGAATTTTTTCTGTTTTTTAGTTATAAAATAGTTATAAAAATGTTAGTTATATATATAGAAATGTTATAATTTTTTCTGTTTTTTAGTTATAGAAATATTAGAAATGTTATAGAAATGTTAGTTATATATAGCATTGTTAGAAATGTTATAGAAATGTTAGTTATATAGAAATGTTAGAAATTTTAGTTATCAAAATCCAATCATTAAAAAAATGTTACTTTTTGCGGGCATATAGCTAGTATTTGTTCTCGACGATGCCCGACCCGCATCCTCGCCGTCGACACGTCCGCGACGACGTCCAGCTGACCCATGTCCGGGACTGGGCTCCGCCGGGCTGGCACTGGGAGGTGCTACCTGGAGGGGCGCGCCGCTTAATGAGGAACCCGGCCCCGGGTCCCGTCGTCGACCCTGATCTCGTTTGGTGGCGTTCGCGTGGGCCAGTTTCAGCGCGGAGGGAGCCGGCCCAGCCGGAGGTGGTACGTCGCCGTGTCAGGGAGGAGGACGAGCACGTCCATCGCTACATGGTTGCGTTAGAGGGCGGCAGGTTCTCCAATACCTGGCAGTTTCTTCAGGGATCTCACTTCAGCTATGATCCTGTGAGGGTTCCTTCTCTTTGGGTGTCCACCGCCCGCGCCGCAGAAACCGCGAGTGTCCTAGATTCTTCTGTAGTATTCGATCTTTATTAGCTACCTATCCAGTGATGTATTCGATATTATATCTATTATTCGAGACGATGTATTCGAGATTATATCCATTATTCGAGACGATGTATTCGAGATTATATCTATTATTCAAGACGATGTTTTTGAGATTATATCTATTATTCGAGACGATGTATTCGAGATTATATCTATTATTCGAGACGATGTAATTTGAATACTAAATTGTTTTATATTTCTTTTGGATTAGTTAAATAAAAGCTATGGCGGACAATACCGGCAGAGAGGGAGAATGTCACATCCCTACCTTCTGGCAATACACTAGTGCTAGTATTTGGTGATGCATCATGTTTACTTTACAAAAAATTGAAATGGGGATGATTCAAAACCCCCAGCACCACCTAAACCAACTAGGGTTACTAAATAAATTTCTCAATGAACCAGACTGCCCTTTGGAAATGTTCATGATTTCTGATAAAGGTGAAAACCTCTGCCAAAAATGATGAATGTATTTATAGGTCATTTCTGGATTTTTGAGTTAAATCATAATGTATTTGAATTGGGGCATTTGAATTCTATATATATATATTCAGATTGCTCCAAATATTCTGGAATAATTTGTGGGCCTTTGGAATAAACCAACTAGTGTCCACAATTTGTCTCAGGAGTTTTAATAATGAATTAGCATTTTTACTAATTCAAAACAGAGCAATAAAAATAGAAAAAAAGAGAAAGGAGACAGAGGAAGGAAACTCACCTGGCGGCCCAGCCCGCTGGCTCAGCCCACCTCCTCCCCCTCGTCGTCTACCTCTGCCTACTGGCAGAGGCGTGTCGCCCGCGCATGCACCGGACGCCACCTCCTGCTTCCACCTCATGCTTCCTCCCTGTCCCGACCGTGCCACGCGGACGGCCACGACCCCCTGCACCTCTCCCCTCTTTCCCTGGAGCTCTTCCCCCTCCCCTGGCTC
>NC_041383.1:37523742-37611069 GCF_002162155.2 Triticum dicoccoides
CCACCCCGGCCATCACCTCTCCCTCGTCCCCTTGAGCAGCCCAGAAGCTCCGCCTCGTCGCCTTAGTCCTCTCCGCCGAGCCACACGACCGGAAGGGCCCCAAAGCGCCGCCTCGACACCTTCTTCCTCCTTAGTCGCCGAAGATCGCGCCCGCCGGCCCGACGACCCCAAGCCTTCCCCGAGCTCGCCGTGACCCTCTCTCGACTCGCTGTAAGCTCCACCACCATGCCCCCCTCCTCCCCGCGCTCGTTCCCGTACCCTAGCCACTCTTTTCACCGGAGCCGTGAGCTCCTCGCTGCCGGCGATGACACAGACGAGGCCAGGGCCACCACAGCTCACTTCCGAGCACGGCACTGTGCTCCACACCTCACCAGGAGCACGTAGAACACACCAGCACCTCCCCTAGTGCACTGCAACACCGAAACGCTCGACACCCGAAATCCGGCGGCCGCAAAAGAGCTCGCCGCCGTTGACTCCGTCCACCCCCGCTCAAACCACACACACCCACAGATGCGCCTAGCTTCCCTCTTTCGAACGCACCCTTCCGCGCGGCAAACGTTGGCATGTAGGCGAAACCCGAGCCACTCCAGTGCGCCTCCGTCGTGTTTTGGTCGCCGCCGGCGAAACTCCGGCGTGCTGACGTGGCGCCGTCATTAGGGGCTAATTACCGTGTTAAATAACCGTCTCTCACACCGACAGCTGGGCCCCACGCCCTTAATTAATCTTAATTAGTTTATTTCCTGTTATGTTTAACTAACCACAAAGGCCCCACGCATCAGTTTTGACCGTGCTGACGTGGGCGTTGACCGGACCCACCTGTCAGTGTCACTAACCAACACTTGTCACTGACCAGTGGACCCTACTGGTCAGGTTTGACCTAGAGGCACCCAGTTGACCTGCTGACATCAGGGTGATGTCATGCTGACGCAATAAGTATTTTCTGGATTTATTTTTATACAGGAAATTCCATAAAATAACCAAAACTTCTAAAAATCATAGAAAACCAACCGTAGCTCCAAATCAAACGAATTATATATGAAAAATGATCAGAAAAATCCAATCTATCCATCTGTACTGGTTTCATGCATTTTAGAACACATCAACCTTGCTTTTTAGATGAAACAAGTTAATGCACTATTATGACCTCTTAAAATGGGTTTGCATTTGAATCTTTGGTTCAAATGGACTCATCTCAATCTGTTCTAGCTTGCATTAGCCAAAACACATTCTTATTGCCATGTCATAGCATGCATCATATTGTGCATTGCATTGATCGTGTTTCTTCTCAGTTTGTCGGTGTTGTTCCCCCTCGGTAGACGTTGTACCGACGTTGTGATCATTGACACCGATGAAGACTCAATGCTATCTTCAGAAGTGCCAGGCAAGCAAAACCCCCTTGTTCATTCCGATACAATCCCACTCTCTCGCTCCTGCTCTCTTTTACTGCATTAGGACAACAATGATTCATCTGTTACTTGCTGCGGTAGTTGAACCCCTTTATCCTCTACATGACCTGTCATTGCCACAGTAAATAGATGAAACCCACTAGCATGAGTAGGAGTTGTTTGAGCCCTGTTGTGCCTACTCATTCATGCTTGTTTGTCATGCCTGCTACTCCTTAGAGTTGAGTCAGGTCTGATTCATCGAGGATGAATCAGAGGTGTGTGAACATGTCCTAGTGTGTGTGAGCTAAGTGTGTGAACACGATTTGGTAAAGGTAGCAGTGAGAGGCCATGTAGGAGTACATGGTGGTTGTCTCATTGCAGCCGTCCTTAGGAAATGAGTTCTGTGTTTGTGATCCATGATTCAGCTACTACCATACATTGGGCCCTGAAATATGACCCCGCTCGACTTCTTATTCACCCTAGTCCTCTGTCCAGGAGTTGCAAGTAGTTTATGGTGTTTGTAGCCTACTGGAGGCCGTGGACAGCGCTGACCGTGGGGTGGGCTGTGATGCGGTAGGTACGTGGCCGGGTACACCGGGCACCCGTTAGGTGTCTCGGAACCCTGTACACATCGTTCGGGGCCGTATGGGGAAACCTCGGCCGGACTCCCAGCGGATGGAACCTGAATAGGCGATAAACCTGGACTAGAGACTTGAGTGTTTAGGTAGGTCGTGGTCTACACCCACGTCGGCTTTCGCTTGAAGTCTGCCGAGCACATGTCGTGTGCAGACGCTAAGTGGTGGAAACATGTATGAAGAAGTACACCCCTGCAGGGTTATAAATAATCTATTCGAATAGCCGTGTCCGCGGTAAAGGACTTCTGGGTTGCCTATAACAGTTCATAGACAAGTGAAAGTGGATACTTTAAAATGCGCAAGATAAGCGTGAGTGCTATGGATGGCGTTCTCGTAGGGAGACGGGAGCGGATCCATAGTGGTGTATTGATAATGTCTCCTAGTGCTTCCACTGAGCCATGGTAGCTTGCTACTACTCCGGAGCACTTAGGCTGGCCGGAATGTGTCCTTCTTCGTTCCTGTGTCTGTCTCTTCGGAAAAATGTCACACGATGAGTACCGGAGTCCTGCTAGCCCAGTTGCTATAGCCCGGATTCACTCGCTGATGACCGACACGTTCGTTGTTGGGTCATGTATGCCTGTCCCTGTAAGTTAGTGCCACTTTGGGTTCACGACTAGCCATGTCAGCTCGGGTTCTTTGTCATATGGATGCTAGCAGCACTATCATATACGTGAGCCAAAAGGTGCAAACGGTCCCGGGCCAGGTAAGGTGGCACCCGTGGGAATACCGTGCGTGAGGCCACAAAGTGATATGAAGTGTTACATGCTAGATCGGTGTGACTTAGGATCAGGGTCCTGACAGCTTTGGTATCAGAGCTTGACTGCCTGTAGGTTTACCAAGCCAAACTGGTCGAAGTTGAGTCTAGAAATGCTTTAGTTATATGTAGGGGAATTGATTGTGGGATGGAACGTAAGGCTCTTTTTACTCCTTATACCTCATGCCCTCTGATCTGAGTCATCTTATCTTTCCTACGGGGTTAAGTAACTAGGCTTTCTCTTCTTCTATCAGGATCACGTGTTACTAATCCGTAGACTTATAGAATTGTTGGATTTAAGCCTCAGTTCAGTTTCTACCTTTGTATGTTAACTATTGATCTCGAGACTTTGATATTGTGCTTCTGAGTGGCTATGCCACCATTTTTGTAGCATGTCTCCAATCTTTTTGAACATTTATAGCCGTTATGCTATCCAAGTCATCCCAGGTTTCTAAATAATCTGATGCAATTGCAAAATCCTTCCCTCTGTTTTCGATGACCTTTCTGGCCAGGTTAACCACACTAAACGCTGAGTTGAGGCATTCTATTACCTCGACATATATGTTGGAGTTATTATTATGACCCTAGGTGTTTTAAGGGATCATGTAGTGATCTAGCCATGATCTGTGTTTTCAGTGTGATGATTCTGGCCATTATTCTCAAAAGCATCCCGTGGTGCCATTTAGTTAGTAGGTATTCCACTCCTTGGGTTTTAAACCCGAGATTCACCCTACTTACCTCATGTTGATAGTGTTGCTAGTTCCTTTAGGAAATAAGTAACCTTTGCATTAGTCCTCGAGGTCCATGGTATTCCCTTCTTCCAAATACTATGAACCACTTACGGCAGATGTTTGTTGGATCAAAAGATCACGACAGGAGTGCTCTCGATGGGTTCTCCATTCTATATTGCGACTCTGCCAGTTCTACTTTTCTGCATGGGTTATCCAGAAGAAACTTGTTGAACTTGGTTCAACATACTAATCTATGCATCCACAACTCAGAAAACCGTATGTTCCTTTGAGGTGTCCCGCTTTAGTTGTCTTCCGACCCTCGTCTATCAATTGATAGTCAAGAGTAGTTGTGCACTCGAGCTCATCGATGCCTATTACTCTTGTGGTCCGTCAAGCCATTCTAGTTCAGAATGACTAGGAGAAACAAACTCCAGTACCTCATCCATTTCTAGGATTGGGTCAAAGCAGTTGTCTTCCGCAGATCAGATGCAATCCAGCTTTTGATTCTGTTCTACCCTGGAGTATCACCCCCTTTATGTCAGGATTTTCATGAGAATTGCTCCAGCCCTTGTGAATTCTTGACGTAGTGATACTTCTCGCCATCATTACTCATTCCTCGGTTCCGTGTTGTCGCAACCGGAATATCGACAAGTGAATCGTGATGTGTGAAATCAATACTCATAGCAACCTTGTTGATTGGTAGTTAAAGGACAATAATTTCATCCTTAGCATGTTGGTTATTGAATCATCATCCTAAGGTTGATCGTGCTACCTAGTCCTTATTCCTGGTGCCTTTTTCAATCAATGAGTTAGGATAGTGTCAATCCTTGCTTGTTTGATCATATCGTCTTGCCCTGAAAAGCAAGATTGTTCTGGAGCTTAGTAACATATCGGTGGTTTGTGATTTTCTGAATATCTTCTTAGAAGTATCACCAGGCCGTCACCTGACCGCTATGTTGAGTTTGTGATCAAGTTGGTTTATTCCTGTAAACCACCCCTTCTCCAAGAATCTGTGTTGGATACCGTGAGCTAGTTGGTTGAGTTAAACAACAACTTGGAGAGTTGGAGGATAAAAGCTCACCTGACTTAGTTCATCCCCAAGGGATATCCTTGTGTGTGTGTGTGTTGGAGAAAGATAATATCTTCATTGATTGATCCTCGTGATCAGTTGTTGGACCTATTGTCTCATCAAACTTTGGTTTGAGTATGGGCTTTCGTCAAATCAAATCAGAACCAATGATGTTCGTAGTGTTGTCTTACTCGTGGTTGATTCCTCGAGCATACACCACTATATCTCTTGGGTCTGACCAATGCTATCACCGCGTTCACATGATGGTGGAAGTCCAGTGATATGGAAATCCCGATGAATTGTTGTTGAACCCATCAGCAACATTTTTATCTTCTCCATGATTCGTGCAGAACATCCAGTTAGTATTGGGAATTTTTATAAGCATTATCTTCATGACCCGTTCGTGAAGTATATGTTCGGATGAAAGAAGTGACTTCCTCTAATTCATGTGCATTTGATGCTAGTTGCCACCATGAGTTCGAGAAAGCATGTTTTTACCTCCTCTGGAATCATCCCAAGTCAGTTATGCACATGCGAAGTATTCTGTGGTCTGTTAGACTGATCATCTTCATTCCATATGAATTCCGTAGCACACTAAGCCACTGACTAACTTGTTCAAGAGAAAGGAGTTGTTGTGCTATCCTAGGTCATGCATAAGATTCCGATATCCTCAATGATGGTTCCCCACCGGAACTCGGTAGTGTTTTATTATAAGACTACTATGTGGTCATGCTTGTCTGCGACAGCATGTTCACATGTATGTAGCAGAAACGGCTTATGTTTTGGAGTTTGCTACCGTAGTTCATTCCCCGAGATTCTCACAACGCTGTCTCGTCGATTTGTGTTGCAAACTTTCATTTTTATTTCTAGACTTGATAAGTCTAGAATATCCTGACACCAGCCAGATCTGAATCTCAGGCAGATATGATGGTTGGAACGTTTTCCCAAGAACTATAATATTCGTCTCTTTGTAACCGGTAAAATGGATGTCGTGGCCAACACATCTAGCCGGAAGACCCATTATTGTAGGCTCTTGATTGAGAAAGTTGGCTACCTCCCCATAAGGATTTCGTGGGATTTACTCCCTAGTTGACCCTTATGGATTTTTGAGATCCCGAAGTCCGACATTTTACTTGATGTTCTAGATATCAAACCATATCTATGAATGGATTACGCTAGCACATCAAGGAGAACATTAGAAGCGGAGTGCTAAATGTCTCTTGGTCGATCATCCAGATTTTGTCCCCTTGGTCTCGCTAAGGTGAAATCTGAGAAGGTGTTATCTTCCTTTGCATCTGCATCCTCCATCACCATTCATCATGGTAGTAAGTTGTGTTGCTAGGATCCTTGACACGGATATTGGTAAACCTTGATGGATATGGAAATGCTCAGTTCTTGAGAGCACGCACAAGCACTAGGTGTTATCATCGGCACTAACTGGGATTGCTCTCAGTTTCCTCAGTTATGCTATAACTTTTCAAACAGTGGACTCACGCTCTAATGTTGAGCTTCTCCCCGGGTACCAAAATTATCCCTTGTGTTGTCTTCAACAAGGTAATCCACATCATCCATACTAGTCCGGGTATGTCATTCCACCGAACTCCTCCTAATGATCGATTTTGATTTGCCTTAAGCTGGTATAAAGAATTTCAATGATCTCTGAATCAAAGGTAATTCTTTTTGCCACTTAAGGGGATATTTCTACGAATCACCCTCCTCCAAGATGTCTTGTTATGGTATCATGGCAACTCAACTCCTCGCTACGTTGACAACCGTTCACCACCTTCTTAAGCGTGAAATTGTTGTCTACCTAGTGAACCTTCGTCATCTGCTTCACTCCATTCCTCTAGATGTGTGATTCGCGTCTCAGCTCGTGAGATGTTTCTATGTCTCATTCCGTGAGTGAATCCTGAGTTGCTCGATCTTCGAGAAGATCAATCCTTCTAGAGATTATTTTTCTCTCGTTGTCATGTTGGTAGGAGTTCCTGGAGCAAGACATCGAGACAATGATGGTGGTCGAATCAACGCTCTTATGAAGTGCACCCTGGATCATGAAGATTGTGTTAGTTTGCGTTCCCCCTTCATCTTACCCTACGCTTGAATCTCGGGATGAGATTCTTGTTTAGTGGGGGTGAGTTGTCACATCCCTAGCTTCTGGCAATACACTAGTGCTAGTATTTGGTGATGCATCATGTTTACTTTACAAAAAATTGAAATGGGGATGATTAAAAACCCCCAGCACCACCTAAACAAACTAGGGTTACTAAATAAATTTCTCAATGAACCAGACTGCCCTTTGGAAATGTTCATGATTTCTGATAAAGGTGAAAACCTCTGCCAAAAATGATGAATATATTTATAGGTCATTTTTGGATTTTTGAGTTAAATCATAATGTACTTGAATTGGGGCATTTGAATTCTATATATATATTCAGATTGCTCCAAATATTCTGGAATAATTTGTGGGCCTTTGGAATAAACCAACTAGTGTCCACAATTTGTCTCAGGAGTTTTAAAAATGAATTAGCATTTTTACTAATTCAAAACAGAGCAATAAAAATAGAAAACAAAAGAGAAAGGAGAGAGAGGAAGGAAGGAAACTCACCTGGCGGCCCAGCCCGCTGGCTCAGCCCACCTCCTCCCCCTCATCGTCTACCTCTGCCTACTGGCAGAGGCGTGTCGCCCGCGCACGCACCGGACGCCACCTCCTGCTTCCTCCCCGTCCCGACCGCGCCACGCGGACGGCCACGACCCCCTGCACCTCTCCCCTCTTTCCCTGGAGCTCTTCCCCCTCCCCTGGCTCTCCCCCCCTCGTCGTTCCCCCCCACCAAACGCGCCTGCCGCCGCCGACTAGCACCACCCCGGCCATCACCTCTCCCTCGTCCCCTTGAGCAGCCCAGAAGCTCCGCCTCGTCGCCATAGTCCTCTCCGCCGAGCCACACGACTGGAAGGGCCCCGAAGCGCCGCGTCGACGCCTTCTTCCTCCTTGGTCACCGGAGATCGCGCCCGCCGGCCCGATGACCCCAGGCCTTCCCTGAGCTCGCTGGGACCCTCTCTCGACTCGCTGTAAGCTCCACCACCATTCCCCCTCCTCCCCGCGCTCGTTCCCGTACCCTAGCCACTCTTTTCACCGGAGCCGTGAGCTCCTCGCTATCGGTGATGACACAGACGAGGACAGGGCCACCGCAGCTCACTTCCGAGCACGGCACTGTGCTCCACACCTCACCAGGAGCACGTAGAACACACCAGGACCTCCCCTAGTGCACTGCAACGCCGAAATGCTCGACACCCGAAATCCGGCGGCCGCAAAAGAGCTCGCCGCCGTTGACTCCGTCCACCCCCGCTCAAACCACGGACACCCACAGATGCGCCTAGCTTCCCTCTTTCAAACGCACCCTTCCTCGCGGCAAACGGTGGCCTGTAGGCGAAACCCGAGCCGCTCCAGTGTGCCTCCGCCGTGTTTTGGTCGCCGCCGGCGAAACTCCGACGTGCTGATGTGGCGCGGTCATTAGGGGCTAATTACCCTGCTAAATAACCGTCTCTCACACTGACAGCTGGGCCCCACGCCCTTAATTAATCTTAGTTTATTTCCTGTTATGTTTAACTAACCACAGAGGCCCCATGCATCAGTTTTGACCGTGCTGATGTGGGCGTTGACCGGACCCACCTGTCAGTGTCACTAACCAGCACTTGTCACTGACCAGTGGACCCTACTGGTCAGGTTTGACCTAGAGGCACCCAGTTGACCTGCTGACATCAGGGTGATGTCATGCTGACGCAATAAGTATTTTCTGGATTTATTTTTATACAGGAAATTCCAGAAAATAAACAAAACTTGTAAAAATCATAGAAAATCAACCGTAGCTCCAAATCAAACAAATTATATATGAAAAATGATCAGAAAAATCCAATCTATCCATCTGTACTGGTTTCATGCATTTTAGAACACATTAACCTTGCTTTTTAGATGAAACAAGTTAATGCACTATTATGACCTCTTAAAATGGGTTTGCATTTGAATCTTTGGTTCAAATGGACTCATCTCAATCTGTTCTAGCTTGCATTAGCCAAAACACATTCTTATTGCCATGTCATAGCATGCCTCATATTGTGCATTGCATTGATCGTGTTTCTTCTCTGTTTGTCGGTGTTGTTCCCCCTCGGTAGACGTTGTACCGATGTTGTGATCGTTGACACCGATGAAGACTCAATGCTATCTTCAGAAGTGCCAGGCAAGCAAAAACCCCTTGTTCATTCCGATACAATCCCACTCTCTCGGTCCTGCTCTCTTTTACTGCATTAGGACAACAACGATTCATCTGTTACTTGCTGCGGTAGTTGAACCCCTTTATCCTCTACATGACCTGTCACTGCCACAGTAAATAGATGAAACCCACTAGCATGAGTAGGAGTTGTTTGAGCCCTGTTGTGCCTACTCATTCATGCTTGTTTGTCATGCCTGCTACTGCTTAGAGTTGAGTCAGGTCTGATTCATCGAGGATGAATCAGAGGTGTGTGAACATGTCCTAGTGTGTGTGAGCTAAGTGTGTGAACACGATTTGGTAAAGGTAGCGGTGAGAGGCCATGTAGGAGTACATGGTGGGTTGTCTCATTGCAGCCGTCCTTAGGAACTGAGTTCTGTGTTTGTGATCCATGATTCAGCTACTACCATACATGGGGCCCTGAAATATGACCCCGCTTGACTTCTTATTCACCCTAGTCCTCTGTCCAGGAGTTGCAAGTAGTTTCTGGTGTTTGTAGCCTACTGGAGGCCGTGGACAGCACTGACCATGGGGTGGGCTGTGATGCGGTAGGTACGTGGTCGGGTACACCGGGCACCCGTTAGGTATCTCGGAACCCTGTACACATCGTTCGGGGCCGTATGTGGAAACCTCGGCCGGACTCCCTGCGGATGGATCCTGAATAGGCGATAAACCTGGACTAGAGACTTGAGTGTTTAGGTAGGTCGTGGTCTACACCCACGTCGGCTTTCGCTTGAAGTCTGCCGAGCACATGTCGTGTGCAGACGCTAAGTGGTGGAAACATGTATGAAGAAGTATACCCCTGCAGGGTTATAAATAATCTATTCGAATAGCCGTGTCCGCGGTAAAGGACTTCTGGGTTGCCTATAACAGTTCATAGACAAGTGAAAGTGGATACTTTAAAATGCGCAAGATAAGCGTGAGTGCTATGGATGGCGTTCTCGTAGGGAGACGGGAGCGGATCCATAGTGGTGTATTGATATGGTGAATATGTGGACTCGTGTGCGCCACCTCAAAAGAGTTACTTGCAGTCATAGTTCAGGATAGCCACCGAGTCAAAGCTGGCTTGCTGCAGTTAAACCCCACCATCCCCTTGTTGATAATGATGCATATGTAGATAGTTCTGATGTAAGTCTTGCTGGGTACATTTGTACTCACGTTTGCCTATTTTATGTTTTTGCAGAGAGACTTCAGTCTCACTAGTAGTTCCGCTTGGACTTCGACGTTTAGCTTGTTACCTCAGCTACGATCTTGTGCCCTCGGCAGGATCTTGTAGATCATCAGGCTTCTCAGCCCTTTTCATTTGTAGATGTCTGTACTCAGACATGCTAAGATTCCGCTTGTGCTTTGACTTGTATGCTCTGATTGTTGGGTCATGAGACTCATGTTTGTAATATCTCGCTCCTCGGAGCCTATTGAATAAAATACTTGAGTTGTAGAGTCATGTTGTGATGCCATGTTGTATTTGCACATATCGAGCATATTGTGTGTATGTTATTGAAATGCTTGGTATGTGTGGGATCTGACTATCTAGTTGTTTATCCTTAGTAGCCTCTCTTGCCGGGAAATGTCTCCTAGTGCTTCGACTGAGCCATGATAGCTTGCTACTACTCCGAAGCACTTAGCCTGGCCGGCATGTGTCCTTCTTCGTTCCTGTGTCTATCCCTTCGGGGAAATGTCACGCGATGAGTACCGGAGTCCTGCTAGCCCAGTTGCTACAGCCCGGATTCACTCGCTGATGACCAACACGTTCGTTGTTGGGTCATGTATGCATGTCCCTGTAAGTTAGTGCCACTTTGGGTTCACGACTAGCCATGTCAGCCCAAGTTCTTTGTCATATGGATGCTAGCGGCACTATCATATACGTGAGCCAAAAGGCGCAAACGGTCCCGGGCCAGGTAAGGTGGCACCCGTGGGAATACCGTGCGTGAGGCCGCAAAGTGATATGAAGTGTTACATGCTAGATCGGTGTGACTTAGGATCGGGGTCCTGATAGAGAACAGGCCATGTTCGATATGATACGCCATCCTCACGGGCCAGATGATGATCAGAATGAAGAAGATTATGACGGCTCCGAATTTCTAAACAACACCGGAGACGGTGATATGATATTCGATCGCGACGACCGAATTGATGAAATCATGAACTATGATTATGATGATGACGAAGAAAATGTTGATCTTGAAACAACAAAGACCGGCGAGGTATATATATCTATATAAGCAGGCATCTGGTGATCATCACATGTTTTAAATGACTTGAAGATGTATTAATGAATCGATCTTTGTTCTTTCAGCCATCCGGATCGAGCAAATCTTCAGGCAAAAGGACGAAACGAGGCCCAAACAAAAAGTTGAGGGAGGGCGTAAAGTACAATATCGAGGCAATCAGACCTAATGGCAAACCATTAGCGCCTAAGAAGATTGCGGACAAGTTCGTTCGTCAGTGCGGAGTTGTTGTGAAGGACCAACTCTCGATCTCCCTTCAAGAATGGAGAGAGCCAGCAAAAGACAAAAGACAAAAAGACAAAAATGACGCTGCTTCACGTCCAAATGTTACTTTTGTCGACAAAAGACAAAAAGATCTGCTTTGGGATACTCTCATGGAACATTTCACCCTACCAGATCATTTCACAGAAGAAGATGTGCAGAAAGTCAAGGACGCTGCTCTTAGGAAGATGGCGGTTGCATTCAAGAACTACAAGAATCGTGAATGGGACAAGTACGTCAAGGGAGGAAGGAAGACTCCAGTATTCGAGGGAACACTAGAGAACCAACGTGCTCATTGGGACGATTTCGTGAAATTCAAGGATTCGGAATTAGCTAAGGAACGGTCGAGAATAAACAAGAAGAATGCCGAAAAAAGGATAAGTTCCATAAGCTGGGGCCAGGTGGCTATGCGGTGGCAATGCCTAAGTGGGATAAGTCTGAGAAAGAGATGGAGGATGCAGGTGTCACTCCGGTTACTAAGAGATGGCCCCCAAGTGCAGGACTTGGTTCTATGCGCATGGGGGGGAGTTGGACCCGAAGACAGGCAATGTTTCGACGAGGGCAAGTCTGAAGGGAGCCGACGATGCGATACTTGTTGCAATAGAAGAGGCACGATCGGGGGTGTTCCATCCCAACAGAGAGAACGACGAGCTTACGCGTGCCCTTGGAAATCCTGAACACCCGGGAAGAACACGAGGCAAGGGCGCTATTCCGTGGTATGAGGGGTTTTGAGACTGGAACACCGACTACAGAACCCGTGCGAGAAAGAAGATTGCGGAGGAGAAGAAGAGGAAGATGGAGGAGGAGCAGAGGAAGCAGGACTATGAACGCCTTCAAGGCCTAGAAGCAAGTCAAGCGGAATTGGCAGTCAAATTCCAATGACAGCAGGAGCAGATCGACTCACTTACCAAGCAAAGGGGGTCTCAGCAGCTGCAGCAGCTAGTGAATGATCCAGCATTGGATAGCACTGCCCCATCCATGTCGAGAAGCAGCGTGGGTTCCGCCCCGGACGACGCAATGCTGGATAGATACCCCGTGGATGACATCACGGAGAACACTAACTGCGAGCTACACGTCAAAATGAAGAACATATCCATGAAGGTGGCGGACGCCGTTGCTTTTACAAATCCCCCCGAGGCAACCTTCCATTGCAACCCGATTCCAATGGGCTATGCCCGTGTCTTGGTTGATGAGGTGGTGGACCCATATTCGGAGCTACAGCTTGACATTCCTGGAGGTGACGACGAGCACTTTCTCG
The DNA here is from genome assembly GCF_002162155.2 of Triticum dicoccoides. NCBI lineage: Eukaryota > Viridiplantae > Streptophyta > Magnoliopsida > Poales > Poaceae > Triticum > Triticum dicoccoides. Next base: position 37,536,326 of record NC_041383.1, read on the forward strand.
GAGAGGCCAAACATCGTATCATCCTATGGAAAAAGGATTGCATCATCTTTCGAAGGCCACCGACACCGCGTCAACCGACTCCTCGTTGAAGTCCGCCATCGAGTCAGCAGACTCCCGCTCCTGCAAGTCCACCAAGTCCAACAAAGTGTCAGGCCACTCCTCCTCCAAGTCCGGCAAAGTGTCAGGCCACTCCTCCTCCTCCAAGTCCGCCACAGCGTCAGACGTCCACTCCTCCTCCAAGTCCGGCACAACCTCAGGCCACTCCTCCTCCAAGTCTGGCACAGCTTTAGGCCACTCCTCCTCGTCCAACTCAGCCCCGTCAGCCATCTCCGCCGCCTCAGCAATCGCAGAAGAGACACCCCGCAGCTATGGTGCGTAGCTGTACGAGTCGAGGTAGTACAGGAAGTACAGGCGAAGGCAAGCGATATAAATATGGTCCAAGCCTCACGCCTCTTCCGCAGAGGCCTTATGACAAGTCCGAGGAGGAAAACACAGCCATATCGAAGGCCGAGGTGGAAGCCCATTTTGCACCGAAACCGCCACCGCCGCCAAGGGAGAAAGTGCCTGAGGAAACGATTGACCACTTCATTCGTATGGCTCAACCACCAGCTCCCAAGCCTGTTGACACAGACTATGAGCGCCACATCAGGAAGTTAAATCGAGCACGTCTACGTAACGAGGCGAGCTCGGGATCGAGCAAAAAACAATCAGCTGTCAAAAAATGCGGGAAAACCATTCCCCAGCTGGGAGAACAGGCGGCGCAATCGATCCCCTCGCTTGTTGTGCCAACAACACGTGACAATACGCGTGCCCAATATTATTGTGGGCAAACAGTTTACGTTCCCGAGGTGGGCAATGTGGTAATAACCAAGGACCATATAATGCAGGCTGAAGTTCTCGACATCACTGTTGGACAACTCCTCGAGATCGAGCCCATGCCTGTGCTTACAGAGGATGAAATAAAATGGAAATATGTCCGGGGCCAACCTTTGGTCGAGCCAGACAAGGTCAAGAACGTCCCAACGAGAATGTATGAATTGCATCAATGGTACATGAACATTACCAAGATTTCCGATCGATTGTCCCTCATGGTGAATGTCAAGGAGGAGCATTACTTCCATGAGAAAGCTCTGTCCATTGAGTATTCTGAGCTGTTTCAGTTATACAATCAAGACGCACTCGACAAATCTATCGTCAGTTGCTATTGTCTGTAAGTGATTTCTTTCTGTAATTTAAGTCTCAAGCTAGGTGTAGTGATCCTTTTGATCAATCATTACCTATAATTATCCTCACTATATTCTTTTCTATGGTATTATGCAGGATGAAGATGTATGAAATGAGAAAAGGTGGACGCTTTGGCATTGGGTTCATTGACCCAAACACCGTTAATGAATACACATGGCTAATAAATCCACATCATGAAAAGGCCGTAGAGGACAACATGCTAGAGTTCTTGAAGTGACTCAAATACAATGAAGATATACTACTTCCTTACAACTTCCAGTGAGTCACACTGTCTTGTACTACAAATTCTCTATTTTTTCCTACTAGCTAGCTACATGTTTTTGCTTACATATGCCCGCTTAATTAAGACATGCAAACTTGTGTGCATGCAGATTTCACTAGATCTTGTGTATCATTAAAGTTGACGCCGGAACAGTTGAAATACTGGACTCACTACTCAAAGCAAATACTGACTATAACATCTTGTTTGGGATAGTCAACAGGTAATTTCAATCATTATTAACTATATATCTCGGCCTATTTAGTTCGTCATTTCATGATATGAACTATTTAATAACCCCTTTATTCATCTTCTTTGTCGGCGGGCAGGGATTGGACAAGGTTCATCAGCGTCACGGAAGGCGAATGGAAAAAAAATCTTAAATGGTTTCAACCCAATGTAAGTAATTAAGTAGTACTAGCTAGCTAGCTAGCTGCCATCTCTTTAATTATCATGCTTGATTAATTATTATCTGATCAAATTCCATTCTCGTAAAGGCCCTGAAGCAGGCGCAGGGGACTGATCTGTGTGCATTCTGCATTTGCTACAACATTCGCATAATGGCGTCTGAAAGGAGCAGATCTCAAAGACAGGAATGGGTACGCTTGTCAGAACACTATTCACAATTTTTACACCATTATCGATATCTAGTCACATAACTAATACACATGCATATTGATCTTCTTCTTAACAGTTCAAAGAGGTGCGGGAGAAGCTCCTATAAACGGAGCGCGTAGAAGCACTTCAAGAGGAAATAGCGGGATTTTTGCTCGACCAGGTCATAAATCCGAAGAGAGAATACTATTACCCGCTACCGCCCCCATGAAAACCACTTCCAATTGTCATCGTGCTCCGAAGGCACCAATTAGGCTAATGCCACTGGCTTCGAAGGCAACATGCATATGTAGGAAAAATTGTATATAGCTATACATGTGTGTATGTGTGAATTAATTAATATGGTGGTTTGTGAGACATTGATGATATATATATGCATGATTGGTTCTACTAGAAATTCTCTCTCTCTCTCTCTCTCTCTATATATATATATATATATATATATATATATATATATATATATGCATAACGTGTACAATGTGTAGTATCGTAAAATACCAGCAAACGAAAAAGAATTAAAATGGAAACACAAAATTAAATGAAAAAGAAATCATCAAACTAAAAAAAACCTTATAGTACCGGTTGGTCTTACCAACCGGTACTAAAGGGCTCCAGGCCGCCGGAGCTGGCTCGTGCCACGTGGTTGCCCTTTAGCACCGGTTCGTGCTGAACCGGTACTAAAGGGGGGGGGGGGGCTTTAGTGCCCACACTTTAGTGCCGGTTATGGAATCGGCACTAAAGGGCCTTACGAACCGGTGCTATTGCCCGGTTCTGCACTAGTGTATAATACCACGGTTGAAACGTCTGTTCAGAAACGGAGAGCATGCCAAGTTGATGCGATGGTATAGTGAGGACCGTAAGAAAGACGGGAAGTTGAGAGCACCCGCTGACGGGTCGCAGTGGAGAAAAATCGAGAGAAAGTACTGGGCTGAGTTTGCACGTGACCCAAGGAACGTATGGTTTGCTTTAAGCGTGGATGGAATTAATCCTTTCAGGGAGCAGAGCAGCAATCACAACACTTGGCCCGTGACTCTATGTATGTATAACCTTCCTCCTTGGATGTGCATGAAGCGGAAGTTCATTATGATGCCAGTTCTCATCCAAGGCCCTAAGCAACCCGGCAACGACATTGATGTGTACCTAAGGCCATTAGTTGAAGAACTTTTACAACTGTGGAATGGAAATGGTGTACGTACGTGGGATGAGCACAAACAGGAGGAATTTGACCTAAAGGCATTGCTATTCGTGACCGTCAATGATTGGCCCGCTCTCAGTAACCTTTCGGGACAGACAAACAAGGGATACCACGCATGCACGCACTGTTTACTTGACACCGAAAGTATATACCTGGGAAGCTGCAGGAAAAATGTGTACCTGGGCCATCTTCGATTTCTTCCGACCAACCATCAATGTCGAAAGAAAGGCAAGCATTTCAAAGGCGAGGCAGATCACCGGAAGAAGCCCGCCATGCGTACCGGTGATCACGTACTTGCTATGGTCAATGATTTACACGTAATCTTTGGAAAGGGTCCTGGCGCACTACCTGTTCCGAATGACGCTGGGGGACACGCACCCATGTGGATGAAGAAATCTATATTTTGGGACCTACCGTACTGGAAAGACCTAGAGGTCCGCTCTTCAATTGACGTGATGCACGTGACGAAGAACCTTTGAGTGAACTGTTGGGGAACGTTGCAGAAAATTAAAAATTTTCCTACGGTTTCACCAATATCCATCTATGAGTTCATCTAAGCAACGAGTCAAGGGGAAGAGTTTGCATCTACATACCACTTGTAGATCGAGTGCGGAAGCGTTCAAGGGGATGGTGATGATGGAGTCGTACTCGACGTGATTCGGATCACCGATGACCAAGTGCTGAACAGACAGCACCTCCGCATTCAACACACGTACGGGACGGACGACGTCTCCTCCGTCTTGATCCAGCAAGGAGGAAGGAGAGTTCGAGGAAGGCAGCTCCAACGGCAGCACGACGACGTGGTGTAGTTGGTGCAGCAGTAGTCCGACAGAGCTTCGCCAAGCACGTACGGAGGAGGAGAGGTGTTGGGGAGGGGAGGGGCTGCGCCTTAAGTTGTGTCCAGCAGCCCTCCCCTCACCCCTCTATATATAGGAGGAGAGGGGCAAGGGGGCCGGCCCTCTAGGGGAAACCCTACAGGGGGGCGGCGGCCAAAGGGTGGGGGGCTTGCCCCCCAAGCAAGGGGGGTGCGACCCTTTAGGGTTTCCCCCCCAACCCTAGGCGCATGGGCCCAAGTGGGGGGGGCGCGCCAAGCCCACTAGGGGCTGGCTGCTATCCCTACACAGCCCAAGTGGCCCCCCGGGAGGGGTGGTCCCTCCCGGTGGACCCCCGGAACCTCTCCGGTGGTCCCAGTACAATACCGGTATGACCCCGAAACTTTCCGGTGTCCGTTTAACAACTTCCCATATATAAAACTTTACCTCCGGACCATTTCGGAACTCCTCGTGACGTCCGGGATCTCATCCGGGACTCCGAACGACATTCGGTAATCACATACTTGTCTTCCTGATAACCCTAGCGTCACCGAACCTTAAGTGTGTAGACCCTACGAGTTCGGGAGACATGCAGACATGACCGAGACGACCTCAGGTCAATAACCAACAGCGGGATCTGGATACCCATGTTGGCTCCCACATGCTCCTCGATGTTGTCATCGGATGAACCACGATGTCGAGGATTCGATCAAACCCCGTATGCAATTCCCTTTGTCAGACGGTATGTTACTTGCCCGAGACTCGATCGTCGGTATCCCAATACCTCGTTCAGTCTCGTTACCGGCAAGTCACTTTACTCGTACCGTAATGCATGATCCCGTGACCAACACCTTGGTCACCTTGAGCTCATTATGATGATGCACTACCGAGTGGGCCCAGTGATACCTCTCCGTAACTCGGAGTGACAAATCCCAATCTCGATCCGTGTCAACCCAACAGACACTTTCGGAGATACCTGTAATGCACCTTTATAGTCACCCAGTTACGTTGTGATGTTTGGTACACCCAAAGCACTCCTACGGTATCCTGGAGTTACACGATCTCATGGTCTAAGGAAGAGATACTTGACATTGGAAAAGCTCTAGCAAACGAACTAACCGACCTTTGTGCTATGCTTAGGTTTGGGTCTTGTCCATCACATCATTCTCCTAATGATGTGATCCCGTTATCACCGACATCCAATGTCCATAGCCAGGAAACCATGACTATCTGTTGATCACAACGAGCTAGTCAACTAGAGGCTCACTAGGGACATATTGTGGTCTATGTATTCACACGTGTATTACGATTTACGGATAATACAGTAATAGCATGAATAAAAGACTATTATCATGAACAAAGAAATATAATAATAACACTTTTATTATTGCCTCTAGGGCATATTTCCAACATGAACCTGCTAGGCTTCTTGGGCGTGTATGGAAACACAAAAGATACAGGTGAGGCACGGGAGGACCTGCAACGTTTGCACGAAAAAGACGGCATGCCTCCAAAGCAGTATGAAGGTGCTGCTAGCTATGCTCTTACCAAAGAAGAGAAGGAAATCTTCTTTGAATGCCTGCTTACTATGAAGGTCCCGACTGGCTTCTCGTCGAATATAAAGGGAATAATAAATATGCCAGAGAAAAAATTCCAGAACCTAAAGTCTCATGACTGCCACGTGATTATGACGCAACTGCTTCCGGTTGCACTGAGGGGGCTTCTACCAGAAAATGTCCGATTAGCCATTGTGAAGCTATGTGCATTCCTCAATGCAATCTCTCAGAAGATGATCGATCCAGAAATCATACCAAGGCTAAGGAGTGATATGGTGCAATGTCTTGTCAGTTTCGAGCTGGTGTTCCCACCATCCTTCTTCAATATCATGACGCATGTCCTAGTTCATCTAGTCGACGAGATTGTCATTCTGGGCCCCGTATTTCTACACAATATGTACCCCTTTGTGAGGTTCATGGGAGTCCGAAAGAAATATGTCTGTAACCGCGCTAGGCCAGAAGGAAGCATCTCCATGAGCCATCAAACAGAGGACGTCATCGGGTTTTGTGTTGACTTCTTTTCTGGCCTTAAGAAAATAGGTCTCCCTAAATCGCGGTATGAGGGGAGACTGACTGGAAAAGGCACGCTTGGAAGGGACTCAATAATATGCAGGGACGGATATTCTTGGTCTCAAGCACACTACGCAGTTCTACAGAACTCTACCTTGGTGACCCCGTATGTCGATGAACACAAGAACAGTCTGCGCTCCAAACACCCGGAGCAGTGCGATGACTGGATCACATGTGAACACATCAGGACTTTCAGCAGTTGGTTGGAAACACGTCTCAGAGGTGACAACACTGTTTGTGATGAGCTGTACTTGTTGTCCAGGGCACCATCTTCGAGTGTTACGATTTGGAAAGGATACGAGATAAATGGGAATACATTTTACACGATTGACCAAGATCAAAAGAGCACCAACCAAAACAGCGGTGTCCGCTTTGATGCAACAACCGAGAGGGGAAAGGACACATATTATGGTTACATAGTGGACATATGGGAACTTGACTACGGACAGGATTTTAAGGTTCCTTTGTTTAAGTGCAAATGGGTCAATCTGTCAGGAGGCGGGGTACAGGTAGACCCACAGTACGGAATGACAACAGTGGATCTGAAAAATCTTGGGTACACTAACGAACCGTTCGTCCTAGCCAATGATGTGGCACAGGTTATCTATGTGAACGACATGTCTACCAGACCGAGAAACAGAAAAAATAAGGAAGCGAATACATCATACGATGAGCCAAAGCGCCACATAGTTCTTTCAGGAAAAAGGGACATCGTGGGAGTGGAGGGCAAGACAGACATGTCTGAAGATTATGAAAAGTTTCATGAAATTCCTCCCTTCAAAGTCAAGGTCGACCCCAGCATCCTGATAAACGATGAAGATTATCCATGGTTACGGCGCAATAAGCAAATGACACAAGCGAAGAAAAAGTGAAGACTTTGTCCCGCAACTATTATGATGATACCATGCCAACTTTGTAACAAACGAGTATGATACCATTGTCCGTTTTGTACATGCACATGCTATGTGGGTGAAATTATGATACCATGCCATCTTTCAACTTTTTCAGAGTTCATTTGAAATGCTTTAATGTCTTACGGTTCGGCCCTCGTAATACCATTAATCCCGGTTCGCTCCTTGTCAACTATGTTCCCACCAAGAACACTCTCAAGAGGGCAGCCACGTGGGCCATTGGTCCCGGTTCGTCTGGACCTTTTTTCTCTATAGGCGCATCTATGTTCATTTTTTTAGTAAAGTTAATCACTAACTTGTGATTCAAACAAGTTTCAAAGAATTCAAATTTTAACTATTCAAATTTGAAAACTAATGGCATTAACAGAAAGTTTATAATTTTTGTGACTTAAAAGAAAAGTAATTAAACATAAACTTTAATAAAATAAATAAAAATAGCAACTATAAGTATTTTGTTGTAAGTAGAAACAAAATAAAATAAATAAAGCAACAAAGAAAACAAAAAAACAAAATATTTTTTCTAAAACTAATGGCACTAACAGAAAGTTTATAATTTTTCTGACCTAAAAGCAAAAAAGAATTAAAAAATAAAGCAAAAAACAAAAGAAAATAAATAATGCAAAAAAACAAAACAAAAAAAACTACGAAAAAAATAAAAAAAATCCACCTATTGGGCCACCACGGCCTGAATACGACTAGAAACCCAACCTGGGCCAGGATTCAGGCCCGCAGAAGGCCCAATAGGCCCACAGCAGCATAGTGTGAGATTAGGCCCATAAGCCTGCATTTGAGAGGAGCTCGAGTGGGTAGCCGCAGCAGGGCTTATAAACCACTCCGAGCCCCTCTCAACTAGCGAGGTGGGACTAAATTTTGGCCGCGAGGCGGGCAGCGCAGGGGCCTTTGGTCCCGGTTGGCGGCACCAACCGGGACTAAAGGGGGGCATTGGTCCCGGTTCGTGGCACCAACCGGTACCAATTCCCACCCTTTGGTCCCGGTTGGTGGCACCAACCGGGACCAAAGGCCGCCGCTTCCCGCCCTTTGAGCTGCTGAAAAGAGGCCTTTGGTCCCGGTTGGTGGCACCAACCGGGACTAAAGGGGGCATTGGTCCCGGTTTGTGCCATGAACCGGGACCAATACTCTCAGTATGTAAGAAAGCACTTGACGTTTTTTAGATTCATCTGCATCAGTTCCCCGCTCCGACGCCGCCGCCAGGCTGCCCGAGCTCGCCCTGTCGCCGCCATCTACTGCCTCGTCAATGCGCAGCCGCCCTGCCCCGAGCATGCTGCCGGCGGCCCGCCCCGACCACGCCGCGTGCCCCTGCCCCGACCACGTCGTCGTCGCCCCAGCTGCCCCGCGCCGCCTTCGCCTCTGCCTCGCCCTGCCCCGACCACGCCGTCGTCGCCTCTACCCCGACGCGCACCGTGCCCCTACCCCGACCAGGCTGCACCTCTCCCTTTGGTTAGGGCCGGCACCGCCCCCCTCTTCCCCCTGTTTTTTTTGCACATATATAAATGTTTTATTCCTAATTATATTTATATGTATGAGTATATGTATGTGTGTGTATCTTTTTATATGTCCTTTTTTTAAATTTTTTGTTTTTTGCATTTTTATAAAAATGTATATATGTATGTATATATGTTCTCTGTGTATATATATGTTCATGTATATATTCAAAAGATAGATTTTTAGAAAAAAATAGTATTTTTTTCTGTTCATATATATTTTTGGTGATATTAATTATTATAAATATGCAAATGTTTGTATATTCATATGAACAATGAATTAGGCAAAACCTTTACTTTTTTTCTAAAACTTCTATTTGAACATTATTTTAAAAAAACAAGCAATACTACTTCATGTATTTTTAAGAAGGAAGAAGAAGCAAAAGAATGAGAGGAAAAAGGAAATAAGAAGAGGAAGAAGAGGAGAAATAAATAAGAAGAAGAAAAAAGAAGAAAGGAAGAGGAGAAGAAGAAAGGAATAGAGGAGAAGAAGAAAAAATAGAAAAAATGAGAGCAGAAGAAGAAAGGAATAGAGGAGAAGAAGAAAAAAAATATTCTATTTTTTCTTCTTCTCCTCTATTCCTTTCTTCTTCTCCTCTTTTTTTCTTCTTTTTTTCTTCTTCGATCTTCTCCTCTTTCGTCGTCGATATACCCTCCCCTCGGCCCTCTCGCTCGACCAAAACTCTCGAGGACACCCAAACCCTAGAGAAAAAACGATGTTGGTCTCCTACCCCCTCCCGCTGCGCCCCTACCTGAAAAACTCTCTTGAGGCCACCCAAATTTACCAAGTTAAAAGAGCGTTGTCGTCGAGGCCACCGCAAACCCTTGAAGCGTTATGTCGAGGCCACCCCAAACCCTTGAAGCGTTGTCTAGGCCACCCCAAACCCTAGAGAAGCAGCGTCGAGGCCACTAACATTATTCCTTATTGTGATTAGCTAGCTGGTTCTACGTTTGCCACTAATATATATCCATCTGTACCATGTTTGAATAATAATTGACATGTTGTAAATATTTGCAGAAACTATGGAGCACTACCGAGACGAAGCAACAGAAGCGATGTTGGGGGAGGTAATCACAGAAGGAACTGATGTCGTTGCGTCATTTTTCAACGACGCCGTTGGTCAAGAAGGACTGGGTGAAGAAGAGGGCTATGTTCATGATGGCTCCGGCCCATTAATGCCGGTACAAGAAGAGGGCTATGTTCATGATAGCTCCGTTGATGACCCAATGAAGGTACAAGAAGGAGACCGTGCTGACTGCTCCGGTAACCGAACCGAGTCTGGCCAGGTATATATATATTAGTTAAGCCCGTGCTGACTAGTTAATTGATGCATTTATTATTCTGGTATATATACACATATTAATTAACTCTCGTCTTTCTTCCTTTTTCTATCCCTTCGGATCGAGCACAACTTCGGTAAGGAGACGAGGCCCAAAGAAAAAGTTGAGCTCGGATGAAAAGTTTGAGATCACAGCAATCGCGCGCGACGGCGAACCGATTGAACCCATCCGGACAAAGAACGCATTTGTTGCTCAGTGCGGGGTTCTTGTTAGGGACAAGATCCCGATCAGCATCCACCAATGGTATAAGCCTAAGGAGGAAGACCCTCAGGTGTCTTATGTCAATGATATGCAGAAAGATGATCTTTGGACTGAGCTGAAGGCAAATTTCACCCTACCACCAGAGGAGGATCCAGAGAAGCCAGTTAAAGAGCAATTAATCAAGTCTTGTGCTCTTAAGAAGATGGTAGGCCTATTCAGGAGGTGGAGGAAAGAGCTGAAAAAGTTTGTCGCCAAAGAAGAGACACCAGAATTCATCGGCAAATATGAGAAGATCAGAGATCACTGGCCCGCATTTGTGGCCTACACGACATCGGAAAAGAGTAAGAAGATGTCGGGGACAAACAAGCAAAATGTTGCGAAGAAGAAGTTTCACCATCGCACGGGGTCAGGTGGCTACCTTCAAGCCCGGCCTAAATGGTCCAAGGCTGAGAATGATCTGCTTGATAAAGGGATCGAACCGGAGACAATGAGATGGCCAGACTGTTGCCGGACTTGGTTCTTCGGGGCTGGCGGAACCTTGGACCCTGTATCAGGGAAGTGCCGTTGGACGGACGAGAAACTAAAATCACCAGTCATAAGGCTTCGGCAGTATATCCATGCAGCGCAGCAAGGGACGTTCGTTCCAGACAGGGAGAAGGACGAGCTCACAATGGCCCTCGGGAATCCTGAGCACCTTGGACGGACACGAGGCATGCCAGGCTCCATTCCGTGGAAGGTTGGTTTTCCGGACGCAGGGGGTTACAAAACCCACGAGAGGAGGAAGAAACTGGAGCAGAGCCAACTGCAGGCGCTGCACGAAAGGGTAATGATGCTAGAGGAACGAGAAGAAGATCACAACAAATGACCTGCTGAAGCTTCCCCCGAAGCTACCCCGCCATCTCAGCGGAGAAGCAGCGTGGCTTCCACCGAGCTGCTTCAGCCGGAGCATGTCTTGACGGCTCCTGCCAGCTATCCCGTGGATGCTATCACGGGGGCTCAAAATTGCCACCTTATGACGCGATGGATGAATTTGAAGGTCAAGGCGGTTGTTGGCTCTGTTTATCCTACTGAACACGGCGCAACTTTTCACTGCCGGCCGATTCCAGAAGGATATGCTAGGGTGATGGTGGCTGAAATAACGGAGGGATTTGAGGACCTCCAGCTTGACTACCCTACCGGTGAAGGGGAGACTAGGCTGGGTTCTGCTCTGAAGACTCCATGCCTATGGCGGAAGGAGCTCATCAACCTTCCGAACTGGACGCCTCCGCCTCCTCCTCCTCCTCCGGCGAGTCAGGGCACTCCGCCTCCTCCACCGACTCCTCCTCCAGCGATTCAGGGCACTCCACCTCCTCCACCGCCTCCTCCTTCGACGAGTGTCGATCAGGGCACTGGGCCTCCTTCTCCGGCACGTGGCGGCACTCCGCCTCCTTCTCTGCCTGCGCCGGCGCGCCCGAGCAGCCAGCAGCCTCCTCCTTCTCCGGCGCGTGGTGGCACTCCGCCTCCTTCTCCGCCTGTGCCGGCGTGCCCGAGCAGCCAACAGCCTCCTCCTTCTCCGGTGCGTGGTGGCACTTCGCCTCCTTCTCCGCCTGCTCCGGCGCGCCCGAGCAGCCAGCAGCCTCCTCCTTCCCCGCCTCGCCAGCAAGGGTGGAAGAGACCCGCCACCGCCCCGGCTGCTCCGGCGCGTCGTAGTCCTTCTCCTCCGCCTCGCACCGCCGTCCATGCCCAAGGCGCGCGCTTGCATTCTGCAGTACCTCGGCAGCAGCGGGGCTGGCGGCAGCTCCTGACAGTCCTCCCGGAGATCCATGCTAGTGCAAGAGTATGAAGACTGGGGGGAGCGCCGGGACAACCGCAACACCGCACACCTATCCTAGTTCATGGAGTTGGACGTCCTTACGCCTCACATCTTGGCGGACCCGGACCGGGCGTATGCCTAGGTCCTAGACCTCTCTGTGGTGACGTCGGAGACGCCAACGACACCTCCTCCAACAACCGCCGCCCTCTCCCGTAGCCCACGTCCTACGTGGTCGCGGCCGCAGTGCGCAAGAGGAAGCGGAGAGGATCATCAGCGACCATTTGGCGGCCGTCCGGTAGCCCTGCCGCGAGGACGCCACCTTCCATCGCCCCAAGCCCGACGACGACGACTCCGACGCTAGGTCAGACCACGATGACGGAGGAGGAGCCGCCGGCCAGCCCTACATGACCTACGAGGTCAATGTCAAGTATAGTATAGTTTAGTGTTTTATTTTCAGATTTTTAGTTCAATGGACGAGATATTGTCCAGTTTTATGTACATATTATCCTAGTTTCAATGAAATCCGTCGTGTTTATATTAAAGTTCGTCAGGTTTGATTGAATTTCGTCTAGTTGGTTCGAATGGTTGTGAAAATGTATGCGGCTACAGGCATCCGTGTCCATGGACTGGTCTCCCTGTCTGCGGACGGATGCGAGAGGAAATTTGCGGGTTGCCGTTGGAGATGCACTTAGACTGTACTATTGTTTTATATCGACAATTAACACTCATGACATTGGGTAGTGGTGAGAACATTTGTTACTCATAGATTGCCCACGGGACCTGTCTCCTGGGACGCAACCTGGTGCATATAAATACCAAGCATATGCGCGCGTGTATATTTGGATGCTTGCGCCCCTTTTTCTCGAACAGTAAAGTATCACTGCCATCATTTTCTCTGGCATTGTATCTCCACATCGCCGCGACCGGCGTCTTCATTGCACGAAATTTTGTGATGGAGGCCAGCGACTTAGGCAGTGGAGGCCTGGTAGGACTAGGGTTCCTACCGACTCGGCTCCTTAGATTGTAGGGGTGGGACAGCGAGGGTTGAGGCCGAGGGCAGCGGCTCCGGCGTGTTGGCGCCGTCGCGAGGGAGGAGAAGGGTGGCGGCGGCTAGGGTTTCCGGCTCCTCTGGAGCCGGGCAATATGATAGAACTATCTTTATTGCTTAATCTGGAAAGTATCTTACAACTAATATTTATAACCTCAAAACGACTAGCCTAAGATAACTTGCATAATAATTAACCTAAGATAACTTGTGGGCTAAGATTGCCCGGTGGGCCTCTACGGCCGTAACACTTCTCCCCGCCTGCATAAACAGCTCGTCCTCGAGCTGTAAGGTGGGGAAGCGCTGGCGGAACACCTCGAGGCGATCAACCAGCGTCAAACACCTTCTCGACAGCTGGGGTGACCAGGTCGGCGGCGACGGCGTCCTCCGGAATGTAGTCTGCAACCTCCAGGTAGAAGAGTCGCGGGCAGGCATGGCCAGGCGTGTAGGGCTCGTCGCAGTTGAAGCACAATCCTTGGCGGCGACGCTCGAGGAGTTCGGCTGAGGTGAGCCGGCGGAACGGGCGTCCCGCGGTCACGGCGAGGTGTGCGGCAGAAGCTTGCGCAGGGCGACCCTGTGCGAAATCCGGCCCTGGTAGCGACCCAACGGTCCGGGACGGTGATTCCTACTGGATGGCCACCGTGCGGCGCTCGAACGCGCGGGCGTAGTACATGGCCGACTGGAGATCCTGGGGTCCGCGAAGCTCCACGTCGACCCGAATGTGATCCGAAAGGCCGCTGACGAAGAGCTCAGCCTGCTGCAGGGCCGTCACACCTGGCGCGTGACATGCCAGGGCCTGGAAGCGGTCGGCAAAATCCTGCACCGTGGAGGTGATAGGTAGGCGGCCCAACTCGGCCAATCGGCTCCCTCGTAATTGCGGTCCAAAGCGAAGAAGGCACAGCTCGTGGAAGCGCTCCCATGGGGGCATGCCGCCCTCGTCCTACTCGAGGGCGTAGTACCATGTCTGGGCGGCCCCGCGGCGATGGTAGGAAGCCAGCCAAGTGCGCTCCGACACGGGTGTGCGCTGCCCGCGGAAGAACTGGTCACACTGGTTGAGCCAGTTAAGCGGGTCGTCTGAGCCGTCATAAGTGGCGAAGTCGAGCTTGGCGAACCGGGGCGGCTGCTGGTTTGGCGCGCCATGGCCCACTACCTCGGCGGTGCGGAGAGCTGTTGACGGTGCTTGGTCCATGGTGGGAAGGCCGGCGTAGGCCCCCGTGGCCCCCGACGCCCCGGGCTGCAACTGGAAACCCGACGGCTCCCGGGCCTCCGTGTGAACCAGCGGAGGTGATGTCCCGTGGAGCCAGCCCGGATGCGGAGATGGTGACGATGGGAACCGGACCTCCTGGATCGGAAGACCGCCTGGCGTGGACTGGCCCAGGCTAGGGCTGGGCGGTGGCGGCCGCGGAACCTGCACTGTGGCCGCCGGGAGGGACGGCGAGGCGGTGGGTGGCGCGGCCTAGGCCGGCCACTGCGGGCCCTGGGCGGCTGCTGGCGGCGCGGGTGGCGCCGCGAGCGCTGGCGTCGGCCACTGGGGCGAGGGCGGCATGGAAGCGGCCGGCGTTGGTAGCGCCGGGTAGCCCCCGGCGATGGCCGCGGGGACGGAGTAGGCCGGCCACTGTAGGCACCGGGCGGCTGCTGGCGGCGCGGGTGGCGCCGCGAGCGCTGGCGTCGGCCACTGTGGCCAAGACGTCGTCGGAGCTGCCGGTGAGGGCAGCGCCAGGTTACCCCCGGTGATGGCCGCGGGGACGGAGTACCATGGAAGCGCCGGCTGTCCCGCGGTCACGGCCAGATGGAGCTGCGGGGCGGCCCGTACGGGCTAGCCAAGTAGAGGCGGATGCCCTGGACGGGGGGTGGCGGCAGGCCGTGGCCCGGCGCGGTGCAGGGTGGAGGGAAGATCGGCGCCGAGAGCGACGTCGTGGCGCCCGCCGAGAGCGCCGTGACGCCCGGCGATGAAGCGGCGGCGGTCGTGGGGTTGATGGGCAGCGGCGGTGGTGGCGGTGGTGGCGGAATTGGAGGCGGTGAAGACATAGTCGAAACCCGGGTACCTTAGGTTGTAGGGGTGGGACAGCGAGGGTTGAGGCCTAGGGCGGCGGCTCCAGCGTGTTGGCGCCGTCGCGAGGGAGGAGAAGGGTGGCGGCGGCTAGGGTTTCCGGCTCCTCTGAAGCTGGGCAATATGATAGACCTATTTTATTGCTTAATCTGAAAAGGTATCTTACACCTAATATTTATAACTCAAAAGGACTAGCCTAAGATAACTTGCATAAGAATTAATCTAAGATAACTTGTAGGCTAAGATTGCCCGGTGGGCCTCTATGGCCGTAACAAGGCCATTAAAGCACAAATGACACAACATAGGATTTGGAACCATCGGGGAACATTGCAGTGCTGATCTTCTTCGAGGGTTTACCACCAAACTCTGATGGACCCTCTTCTCTATCAATAGAGTAAACCATGCAATCTCCACTGCTTCATGCAGTGGGGTGATGTCAAGCTCCACTCCGTGTCATGGGGAAAGAAGAGGTATGCACTGATAAAAAAAAAAGGGCCCGTTTTCTCCAATATAATCAAAATAATAATAAACTGAATAACGAAGATCAAATCAAAGAAGAGACTCTATCCATTGATCAAGAAGGTCGACATTCTTTCCCTTGGTTCTGTCTATGATAAGAAGAAGATCATGTTTCAGTACAACCTTCTAAGAGATTAGCCCTGGGATCTCATTCTTGAATTATTATTTTCCATTTCTTTGCATCCAGATGTTCCAACAGCCAATAAGTACAATCTCCAAAGCAATCTTCTTGGGAAAAGTTTGGAGAAGAGGGATCACCGCATCAAACACTGAAATTCCTCTGTGCCTATTTAGAGAAATGCAGTCCAAATTAGATTGAGCAGAAGAGCAGTCCCAAAGCAAACGATGCACACTTTCTGGAAACTTGTCATTACAAAGCAGACATTCCTAACAATTCTGAAAGAAGGATTTTCTTTTGCGTAGACCACTGGTTATGATTATGTCACACATGATCCAGCAAAAGAAAATTTAATGCCTGATTGTACTCGCAGATTTTCAGAAACACCTAACCAAGTGATTAGCCTTTGACTGGCCAATAAGATGCTTATAAATAGCTGGATGAGTATTGCTATGTCTTCCAAGTGTATTTCCATTTGTCTACTGAAGTGCTAACTTGGTGTACTTTTGGAGCCAAATCATTGATCCGGTGGAAAGCAACAACGTGAGAGGCCTGTGAAACTTCTCAAGCACATCAGAGGAAGTTTTATTTGAAGCCACAAATAGCTTGTTATTGACTGGAAATGAATGCAACTAAAGTACTATTGAACAAGAGGAGTGAATAACCAGTTATCAGTCGAAAACATAAAAGTATCTTCTACACCATCATTGCAAACTACTACTTCTTAAAAAAATGGATGAATTTCAAGTGAGGCTTTCACCAAAATGATCCCTCAGATTTGTTGTGTCGAGAGCAGTAGAGTAGTAGGTATACCAAGTTTGCTTAACCCAGGGCATGTTATTCTTGTTGAAGAATTTGTGTAAGTTTTTAATCCGTATAGCCTTGTTGTGAGCTAATATGCCAGTCCCCCTATGGAGAGACTTCTATATGTTAACATTTACATTATCTTTGTACAAATCGTATATAGCTAAAAGATTCATCCCGACTATATGATTTATCTTGACATGCAACCAATCCACATCATCAAGTAGGTCCACCAAATAATTTATCCCCACTAACTCCATTATTTTAACATGTAACCATACCAACCCCGCACCATGCCACCATGCACGCCCCACTAAAATTAATTATCTCGACATGCAACTATGTCAACTCACCATGTCATTATGCGTGGAAAACTCACATTAAAAATCTACCATAATATCCAACCATGCGTGGGAAAATGTTCTCCATTAAAGTAATATAATTATATTCAATAAATATTGTTACAACCATACAAGTCAAATATAGTAAGTGCTATGTATTTTTTATTTTGGTTCTCATGTTATAAACCAAATTTTTCATCAACCAATTCCTGCAGCAACGCCGGGTATCCTCTTGTTGTCACAACAAAGAAATCAGAAAGGAATGTATTAGGAACATCATTATTTTCTGATATAGAAGCTATAATGAAAAAGGGCTTTGCTCGCAGCACATAATTTCTTGTTGGTGAAATTATATATACATGATATCCAAACAGAATTGTAATTATATATCGCCTATATGAGAAACCGGCACAGCCAGTTCAATCAATTAAATTTGGGCACTAAGGTCAATTCTCTAGTCCTTGTGAAAAAACTAAAAATTAAAATACAATGAAGATTCTTCATGACGTAACTCATCAGGAGTTGACATTTCTAACAGTTGACTTCACATCACTAACCTAGATATCTACATCAGCTATCCTTGAGTTTGATAAATTAACATGACTAGCAAGCATCCGATGTGCATCACAGAATATCCCTCAACAATGTAATTCGTTCGGACTTCTGAATCCTAATTCAAGAACTACGGTATGACGAGGATATAATGTGCAAAAGTAGGTCTTAAGAAAGATGAGGTTGCCATAAATATGTGGAGAACTCCTTTTTATTGTCTGTTTTTTTTAGAAAAGGAGGATGACCCCCGGCCTCTGCATCTGGACGATGCATACGGCCATTTTATTAATTATTGTCATAAGACCTTATAAAGTCATACAACAGTAAGACTAAAGCCACCGACTAAGCAACATATGTCGCTGTTCCTATCCAGATGATGAAGGGGCGCTGGAAGTCTAGGCCTAATACCAAACAGACCTCGCAGCCAAACCTAACATCTAAGACATGAGGTCCCAACCAGGACGCCAGCCGGCTATGGGCACCCACCAGTCTGGCGTGCTCCTCAACCAGGACATCTGCCGGGTATGAGGCCGCCGCAGCCACCTGCCGCCAATCCATCTTCAGAGATGTACTGTTGCATCAACCTTGCCCGGTCTAGCTGCCACCACGACGCCAGGCATCGTCACCCTCCTGCACGAGTCCATCTCCGCTCATCAAGCACCGAGTCTCCACTATGCCATGCCGCCGAGATCCGCCGTCATCAATGGACAAGATGAAACACCGCTCCTCCTCTTGTCCCCTCCAGCCAACACTTGGTCCAAAACGATGCCCCCAGGAGGGAGAACGACATCGAAACATCGTCAACATCCGATCCGGTATACCCAGATCTAGGGTTTCCCTCGGAACCTCCCGATCAGGTTGATGTGACCTGCAACAATGATGCCTCGACAAGGAAACGACATCAGAGACGCCGCCATCGTCCGCCAAGACCGCAGTCAGGCACGATTTTCACCGGAAGCCGTGTCGTCCTGATCTCGTGGCTGGCTAGAACCGCGCGGGGTCTCGCCATGAAGACGTATACCGCAACTGGTACTCCGGTAGAGATCCTCCATATCCTCATCGATCCCTCCACGCACCGTCAGCCGGCCAAAACCATGCCGCGGTGGATCTGGACTGGACGCCAGATCACCGCCGCGACCCATCTTCAAGCAGAGCCATCCACGTTCATCCGTGGAGTGCTGCCACCATCCATGCATGAAGGGAAGCCCATCGCCGTCCTGGACCGCTGCCCGCCGCCGCACAGGCTAGGGGCGCCGCCCTGCCTGCTGCCCACGGGCGCACCACAAGAGACGCCCCTGCCGCCTCAAGGGGATCCCGCTGCAAATCCGCCCGCTCTAGCGCCTTGGCACCGGGCCCGCCGCCACCGCGGACCTCGCCGGCGGCAGCGGTGGCAGGGGGGTGGCCGAGGGAGGCTGGCGGCGCTGGTGTTTTTGCCCCCCTGGCGTCGCCCAGGGAGGCGACGCGAGGGGGTACGAGGGATGCCTTACGTCTTCCTGTTGATACTGTTGGCACCATCAATGGAGAAGTTGTAGCTGAAGCTGGGTGCATTGCACCCATGTTGACCAGCAAAATCGAACAAAATGCATTTTTTATGAAACTTACTGGATTTGACGATGAACAAATATTTTAGGTGCTTACAAAATTTGAAGGCGAAATGAGAGCTGAGGGGCTCCTGACAAAAAGAAAACAAAATGAGTGCTCAAAAGTTTCAGCTCTAATTTGATTTTTTGTCACAAGCTCCACAGATGACGTTCCGACATATAAAATTCAAGTACCTAAATAAATTTGTGCATCTTTGAAGGCACAAAGCATGAGACTTTATTGATTGTTTTGTTTCTAACTTTACTGTTCATCGATGGTGCAAAGCACCCATCAAAAGCCCTTTAATTCCTTTTATTATATCTCGCATAAATAGGGGTTTTTGTAAGAAAACCTGGAAATGCACATCCTATAAAAACCGATATTCTTGCATGGCCCCGTACCATATACGCGATGTTCAGGCTGTGCCACATCCTCACAGGCACGCTGGTTCGAAGATTGGGCCTCTTGTGCCTCGCAAAGAGTGAATAAAAATGTCTACAACAGAAAACAAACGAGACTGTTGTACCTCATTTATTTTAATAAAAATCTCCATCAATCATGAACTTGCATTAACACTTCGACCTGGAAGCTAAACAAATACTCCCTCCGTCCGGAAATAGTTGTCGAAGAAATGGATACAAATGGATGTATCTAGAACTAAAATACATCTAGATACATTCATTCCTGGGACAAGTATTTCCGGACAGAGGGAGTAAATCGGACGCACTGACATCCTGAAGACATCCCGGACCATAAAACACAGACACAAATCATGGATGCTTCTTTTATGCAAGCACCCACCAGATGCATGAATGTAAGAACAGACCTATGGTCTGCACCTACATGCGCAGGTACATATCAATCTTGAGCACCGCGTTCCTGGTGGTGGTGTTGGCGGAGTGTGTCCGGAGCAGGCCGTACCCAGTCACACCGCGGAGCCCGCCAGTGCCGCCCACGATCGGCAGCTCCCTGACGGTATCGAAGATGACGTCCCTTGAGAGCACGGCCAGAGAGCTCCCGTTATGGCTCCCCGCGGTGAACACGAAGTTGGCTGTGAGCAGCAGCGCGTACTCCGTCATCGACGCGAACTGGAAGAAGCCCTGTGCCCTGCCGACGGCGGGGGACGCTGCGTCCGGCCCCTCCGTCAGCAGGTCGTCCATGACATACATGTCGCCGAAGTGGGTGGTGGGGTCGTTTGCCAGCGGCACCACGCCTTTGATGACTTGCACTGCTGTTGCTGGGCTGCCAGTCACGATGTCATGCATGTAGAACTTGAGGTGGATCGTCTCCGCTGCAGCTGCTGCTGCTGATGCCCTAAGGACAAGGGCTAGTGCGAAGACCAAGGCTGGTAGGAGCTGCATGGTGTGCTTGATGGCCATGGCTTGTACTAGGATGTATAGGACATATGTGCATGAGCTGATTCTATGTTCTACACGCTCTGGCTCGAACCCTTTATATAGGCAAACTGGAAAGGACCGGCGGCAAAGCAGCCGGGAACGTGCGCCCACGATAAGAGAATTCATTTTTACAGAAAGGTGTATTTGAGTCTCATCTTTCTAATATTAAAAAATAGAACAATAATTGAATAGTGCATCTACTTGAGCAGCCATGATGAGGTGGACGGTGAATTAGAGCGCAAATGATGGGGAGGCATCAATGCAAGTTATGCGAAGTCAACTGTTGGGCATGTCAACTACTTGGGCAGCCATGATTATTGATAAGTTACATCATGAAGAATGGGCCCTGTATTTTTCATACAAGGAATAGGTAATAGCCCTAGTTCCTGAACTTAATTGATTGAACTGGACATGTCAACCTGAGATGCGATCAGATGGTGGATCAGTGCAGATGAAGCCGCCATGCTCGAGCCAGGATGACACATATGGTGAGCCGCTGAGAAGCTAAGGCCAACTTCAACTCGGATAAAATCCACGTCTGTTTGGCTTGCCACTTTCGAGTTGGCCTAAGGCACAAGTGCACATATAAGCCCACCAACGTCTCTCTGGCCGCCATCCCTGACTGGCAATGATGGAAGTGAAATTTGAGCAACAATACCAGGAATAGTGACACTCACACAACTTTCTAGGTGATGATCATTTCATGGTACATTTTGTAGTAGCTTTTATTTATTTATGCTCTGCAAATAATCTTACTGTATATATAATATGCAAAATCTTCCCAATGAGATTGAAGTACTCCATTCCCTCCGTTACATAATGTAGTGTGTATAAATTTGTTGCAAAGTAAAACTTGTCAAACTTTGACCAAGTTTATAGAGAAAACAATTTATATCTGCAATATCAAATATATAAGATATGAAATTAGATCTTATGTTGAATCAATGGTATATGTTCGGTGTTCTAAATGTAAATATTTTTTTCCACAAACTTGGTCAAAGTGTGTGAGGTTTGACTTTTCAAAAAGTACGTATGGACAACATTATGGGACGGAGTAAGTATTTAATAGTATTCAATTTAATATATGCAAGCTATTAGTGTTATGCTCTATGTGATACTTTCATGTGTTGACTGTTCAAAACCTTTTCAATCTTATTCTGGTGCATGATTCAAGGTAACAACTTTGTATACTCAAAACTTGATCAATATCGGTTTATTTGGGGATCAAATAATCATCAAAGTTTGTTCAAATGTTGAAATTATGTATCGATGTCTTTGAATGGATTTTTCCAATGCTCATGGGTATGTCTTCTACTACCTCCGTCCTGGTTTATTGGTCCCTTTTGTAATTTGTACCAAATTTTGACTAAATAATTAACTAACAAAATGTTAACGCATGTCAACACAAATTATATCATTGGATTCGTATTGAAATATAGTTTTCAATGATATATTTTTTTGTGACATGCATGAACATTTTGTCAGTTAAATTTCTGGTCAAAATTTGGCACGGAATACAACGAGGACCAGTAAACCAAGACGGAGGTAGTAGAAGTTGAGCTGCCGGTGAGCTTGCTGCAATCCTAGTATGTAGGGCCAACTTCAAGCAGAACAAGTGAAACCGATGTGGAATGCGGGTCAACGAATATCTTTGTTACATCATACGGTTTCATCCAAACCTTTGTTACGTTGCGTTGCTCGATGCACAAAGTATGTCTAAGTTTATTGTTCCATGGTAACATAGGGCAGTAAACTATAAATTACTCTAGGTGTGGGCTTGGATGTTGGAACGGTCAATCAAATATAGGATTAGGATTTAGAGATGGGAAAGACGTAGGGCTGCTGGATACGACAACGCACCCTGGTATCACCAGTTCACCTCCACCTCTCTGTCTCCATCAGCTCCGGTGTTCACTAACTTATATCTTTTCAACCCAAATAGCTGGTTGGCCGGTTTCTGAAACTAGCATATGTATGGAGTAGGTGCAAAGGTGCTCGATGTACAGATCGATAGTCGACGATGCTACAGACCGTGATTTAAAACCCGCTCGCAGATAAGCGATTAGTGTAAGAACACACTCTGATCTATCATTAATGCTGTTGCATCTTTTATGGACCCATGGGATGCTGACAGATATAAACAAGTGTATGTGTTACCTCGCACATCAACTTAGCGAGCTTAAATTAATTGTAGTATCGTGTCTCTATGAAGGTCAACTTTCAATGAACCTGCATATAGGCTTATAGTATACGCTTCGTTTGTTCTTTATCGTACAATGCCTAGAAGGTAGTAGTCGCCGCCTATAAATTAATATTACAACTTTGTCAGCTGCTTCTTAATCTAACCTCTTGGAACTAACCAAGGAAATTTACAGCTAGAATATAGTATATGTGATATCGAGCCGGCTTGTTTGGTTGTCTTGATTGCTTTACTACAGACATGTAGCTTCGGTGTTTGTAACCCGCAGTGTCCTGCCAATGTTCACACATTAAATTCTTATGTGTAAATAACGATAAAATAAGCACATCAAGTTTGAAAGATGACTGCACCAACAATCACAACTTCCTATTAGCTCTCAGTTTAATGTTTGAGAGAGCCAGGTTAAGTGTTTCCATGTCCTATGGAGATTGCTAGAAGATACATATGGCAAGGAACACCTCACTCATCATGCAAATGAAATATGTTGCGACCATCTATACAACTCATATGGCTTCGGTTTCAAGAAAAGGATAAATTTTAACACAAGACCTTGTATCCCTCCTTTATTAATGAGATGAGGCGAATCTTTTGCCTCCGTTTAAAACAATAATAATCATCTAGGTTTTTTCAAATATTAAATATATATATATATATATATATATATATATATATATATATATATATATATATATATAGGGAAAATCCATCCTAACACCCGATATATCTCATATACTATCATGTGGTACTCTATATACTATTTTATTATTTTAAATATGTTCATATAATATATCTAAGATATTTCAAAGCAAGTTACATGAAAAAATTGCATATGAATCCATAATTTTTGTTATATTTGTGAAATACGTACATATTTGTACATAAAAAAGAGCATACTCAAAATATGATACATACTACCTAAAAATTAATATATATACTACCTAAACATTGTTATATACTACATACTACACGTACATACTCTCGGTTTCGATAGATACTACATACAACATACAAAATGCAAGCGGTGGTAACTACTACTGCTTGTAGAAAACATTATATATATATATACATATATATATATATATATATATATATATATATATATATATAGGACACCTTTTCTGTACTCCCAGGAGTATGTACTCCCACCTCTAGAAGGCCTCCCGTTAGCATCGATTAGCGCCAAAAAGAAAGAAAGAAAAATGGCAGTGGCTATGAGCCGGTTGCATGCCCCTGCATGCAAGGGCGTTATCCCGCATGAGGTTAGGAAATTTGTTACGGAGGTATCTCCTCGGTTATGGCCCGATTAGGATATTTTGTTCGCAGATGGCTATGTACTGCAGTTTCTGCATATGCTAACCAGTATGTATTTAGTTTTCTGTATTGAAGTATATACTTCCTTATTATGAGATTAGTATACTTCTGTAGAAGGGTGTATGTACTGCATTTTCTGATGTACGAGTTCGGAGTATATACTTCAGTCTTGTAGCAGTATATGCTTTTTTTTTGCGAGGAGTATATACTTCGTTTTTGGATAGAGTATATACTTAGCAATCAAATGAGTATGACTACTCTC
The DNA here is from genome assembly GCF_002162155.2 of Triticum dicoccoides. Taxonomy (NCBI): domain Eukaryota; kingdom Viridiplantae; phylum Streptophyta; class Magnoliopsida; order Poales; family Poaceae; genus Triticum; species Triticum dicoccoides. The sequence continues at coordinate 37,560,505 of NC_041383.1, forward strand.
TACTTCTATCTAAAATCAGGACGATATCTACTTGGCAGCCAAAGGAGTACATACTATTTTATTATTAAAGGAGTATATTACTATCAGAAACAGGGTTGGTTATATATATAATTTGCAGCAAATTAAATACGTATATACAACCCCAAAACAGACATGAGAGGTATCTGTACCAGATAACAAATAAAAGTACACACTTGCTTTTATATATCCCGGTTCAAGCATATATTTACACCAAAAATGGATTACAGTAAAAAAGAGTATATCTTGCGGCCAATATGAATATGTTTCGCCAGATGTCAACACACACTTCTTTTCCAAAGCACAAATTTTCTGCAGTTTGCGGTAAGATCTGAAAGTAAAGAAGCATAGTTGTTAGGTCAAGAACTGGAGCATAAACAAACAAGAAGATCGGAAACTTGTTACACAACGAAGAGATGGCGATTGCTTCATAAATTCAGTACGTCAAAAGAGAAACAGTGGGAGTGTATTAGGACTAGAACTCCGTATAATTTACAAGATGATCTTTCTTTTGTAGTTTAAACTAGGATAACAACAATATTTATTAAAGACGTGCCCTGCTCTTTCTCACTTTTCTTCTTATCAAATAAAGAAGCCTGAAAGAAATCTGGTATAATTAGTTTGCTGGACAAATATATATGAGTATGCCCAGAAATATGAGTATGTTCATCCAAAAAATAGTGCTCACTCTATAAAGAAATATAAGAGCACTACTTTAGTGATCTAAATGCTCTTATATTTTTTTATGGAGGGAGTATCTTCGAAGCTGTGAGTATGGTTAGTATATTTGTTACAAAGCAGCATTTTCCTAGAAAGGAGTATGTTGATCTAAAGATGAGTATATTCAGATCTATGAGTATGAATTTACAAGGAGAGTATATGCACAAAAAATACAAATATGTTCGTCTAAACAGTTAGTGAGAAGCAACTATTGTATGTAATCCATTCTGGTGTTTTCCCATCGAAGTGGTGACATTCTTCTTTTATGACCGAGGTGGGCAGCGTGCATACATAGCTGAAGCTGAGCACATACGTATGTCGCCGACAGGAAGGATTGAATCATCACAGTTGTCCGAGTGCAGGTGCAGTCGGCCACCAGGAGAGCCTCCATATAAGACACAAAAGAAATTATGTTCTTCTCCAGGAAACAACAGATCAGAAAAAATAATAACCGGAACTAAATCGTATGGAGACAAACCACATGCCGCTGGCCGCCTGGCCCTTGGAGTTGAGGCTTCAAGATCAATTGGAAAGAAGGTGGGTCCGTTGTACTGATGCATGTCTCTCAGTCCCATCCATATAAACTAGCGAACCGGAAGGCAACGACGAGGCCAGATGACGATCACCTGGAATCCAACAGCAGGGGGAGAGAGCTTCCCATGAATCTTGTTTTGCGGTCGGAGGTTGTCGCCGCGAATCGCGCATCTCATCGTCCCCGTTAGATGTTGTCGTGCCACCGCCGCCGCCGCCGTCGCCCATTGTGATACGTCGGTGAGGTGGTGACATGCCATAGGAGGAGCCGCCGAGAGTGATTATCTTCTACGAAGGGATCATCTAAAAATTGTAATCAGGTGAGAACAGCTAAATAGAATCCCTACAAACGTGGATCGGTCAACGAACTGTTGTTTTCTTAAATAAAAAAGCGTCGCAGGTTTAAAGAGCGACTCGGGCGCCCAAGAAAAAAAAAGCACACGTGGCATGGGAGTATGTACTCCTAAGAGTACTAACCTATTTTCCTATATATATATATATATATATATATATATATATATATGTCTGTGAATAGACTTTTCCAATGCTCATGTGTATCTTGTCTATAAGCTGAATTGAGCCTGACCGCCTGAGCTTGCTATGATGGTAGTCCAACTTCAAGCGGAACAAGTAAAACCGGTAAGGGATGCGGGCCAGCGAATATCTTCGTTACATCATATTGTTTCATGATTTCATCCAAACCATCATTAACTCGCCTGGCTCGATGCACAATGTAGGTCTAAGTTTATTGTTCGGTGGTAACTCAGGCAGTAACCTGTAAATTACTCTAGGTGGGCTTGGATGTTAGACCGGTCAGTCAAATTATAGGATTACGATTCAGAGATGGTAATGACGTAGGGCGGCTGGATACCACAATGCACCCTGGCATCATCAGTTCACTTCCACCTCTCTTTCTCCATCGGCTCCGCTGGTCATTAACAGGGAGGCTAGCACATATGTATGGAGTATGTGCAAAGGTGCTCTATGTACAGATCCATCATTAACGATGCTATTAAAAACCCGCTCTCAGATAAGAGATTAGGGTAAGCACACACTCTGAACATCATTAATGCTTTTGCATCTTTTATGGTGAGATGCTGACAGATATAAACAAGTGTATGTGTCACCTTGTACATCAACTCAACGAGCTTACATTAACACTAGTACCAAGTCTATGTGAAGGTGTACTTACAATAAACCTGCACATAGGCTCATATTATACGCTTGCTTTATTCTTTCTCGTACGATGCATAGCAGGTGGTAGTCGCCGCTGATAAACTAATACTACAACTTTGTCAGTTGCTTCTTAATCAAACATCTTCGAACTAACAAAAGAAATTTACATTTATAATATATATGTTATATCCAGCCGGCTTGTTTGGCCGTATGCGCCTTCAATGCAGCGGCTGGATCGGAATCTCGTTCTGTGACAGAGATACATGACAAAGAATCAACAAAACCATCGAATTCCAGTAAACAAAAAAGAAAAATGCTGGCTTGCGAATGACTATATCTCCAATCATTTTATTTCCAATTGAGCCGCCAAGCAAAATTAGGTAGCTAGATTGCATTTCTACAGGCATGTAGCTTCAGTGTTTAGCCTAAGCACCGGCCTACCAATTTTCACACATTAAATTCTTATGTGTAATTAACGATAAAATAACAACATTGACTTTGAAACATGACCGCCCCAACAATTATAACTTATTGTTATCACTCCGTTTAAAGTTTTAGAGAGACTGGTTCAGGGGTAGTTTGGTTACCACATTTTTAGAGTTGTCGCTTTACCATGTTTGGATACTCTAAAAAATCCATGTGTTAGTAAATTTTGTTTAGCATAAACTCACAATTTCGCGTTTATGGAACAACCACTAATAGTCGTTTTTGCACGAACTCATTTTCGGTGAACTAGACGAGTCAAATGCGCCACTAGTCCATTAACTCGAATCGATTGCACACTTTAGGATAACAACTCAAAAAGTAATTGATTTAGGACATAAACTCGTTTATTTCATCAAATAAGGCCAAAACTGATTCAGGAGGAAAGCTTTGCCACGTGGCAGCCATGTCAGTGTACATTTGACAGCTCGCAAACTAACTAATTTTTTACAAGGATCTTTTCGCAAACTGTATATCACAACGATGTACTCCCTCCGTTCCTAAATATAACTCTTTGTAGAAATTCCATTATAGACCGCATAAGAATGTATATAGATGCAGTTTAATTTTAGATTCATTCATTTTGCTCCGTACGTAGTCCATCTAGTGAAATCCCTACAAAGACTTCTATTTAGGAACGGAGGGAGTATCAAGGAATAGGAAAAATAGCAGAAGACAGTTAGGACTCGAACTCACAAGCTAGGGTGTGAAAAAGTCGTTGCTGGCCAAAAGACTCTTGCCTTGTTTTGTTGCTAAGTTGCAGCAGACCCTTTATATCAATTTTACTCTCATCGCGATACCATTACCCTTCTCATTTCATTTCATAGATTAGAGAAAGCTGCGTCCATGATTTGCACGGTCTTACCATGCCGTAGTAGAGGATCGATTCACTAGCTGCATCGCAAGACAAACAATAGATAACTATGCATATTTGATCTGTAGTATGAACATTCAACCGTGATAATGACCTTTCTATGTACTGATCTGAACTAATGGCGAATTCAGAAAAGATTGTAATATATGAAGCCCGCTGTAACTTAAGTAAGTCAATAAACAACCACGATGATCTGGTGGTCAGCAAGCCTATGCTCCCACGAGCCACGAGTGGTTATGGTTTCAGCTCCCGCACAACACATTGTTTTTAATATTTTTCCTTGATACTCCATTGACTAGGTTGTGGTGGACAGTTTGCACAAAGACCCTTGTAAAAATTGGTCACTTCGAGATCGGTAAAAGGTACGCTGAAATGGCTTTCATGTGGCCGGGTGTTTCCATCTTGAATTGATTTTGGCCTTATTTCAGGAAATAAATGAGTTTATGGCCTAAGTCAATCACTTCTTGAGTTGTTTGCCTAAAGTGCGCAATCAGTTTGAGTTAATGAACTAGCGAAAACGCTTTTTCACGATGAAGCATCAGAATGCTCGATCCCAATCTCTCTCCCCTATGGTCCTAATCTTTCTCCCCTGGTTTTATGATGGGCCTAATAAGATCTCTCCTCTAATCTCACTACCCCCTTATTTCAAAGTGGTACTGGTAAGATCTTGGATTTAATCCCTCCCCTTATCTCTCCTCTTATCTCTCTCTCTCCTCTCTGATTTAAAGGGGTGTGCTTGCCCAATACATCCTAACAGACTGGTCCGAAATCAGCCTCCCCAGCGCGCGCGCATTAGCATCGCCCATGAACTAGTGGCATGTTTCACTCAAGCCAGAGTAACATGGCCTCGTTAGACGTGAGGAACAACGAGGCATCCGTCTAAGTGCAACTTGTACGAACCAATGTTTGCTACAATCGCGGGGTATATACCCACATTTGCATGTACTCATGCTTAGATAGCTCGAACTATGGGACGAGCCTGAACATACCAGTGTTGGGAGCTGGGAAACATTTTACGCAATGATTCAATCAATGCAGAGAAGGGGCATGACAAACGACACATCGCAATCCGTTTCATCGTCGTTGACGTCGCCGTCACGTCATCATCGTCCTCTTCATACCTCTTCCTCCACACTGAACCTAGCATGTCTAAGACCTTTGACGCGGGTTCTCCATTTATAAACGCTAATGGCCTATGGAATAATCTATATGTGGGTATTTGGTAGAACGTGTTGCCAATAACGTTGGTTGGCTAGCTGGCTAAAGTTTGAAATAGTACACTTAACTTCCGGGCTACGGTTGGTCTCCGTGCCAATAAGTGAATTAAGTCCATGAGTGCTAGAAACAAGTAGAGAAGAAAATGCCCTTATTCCAAATGAAGTAATGCCAAAGAAAATATAGAATAAAGAACTAAAGAACTAAAGAACGAAATGACACGGTATCCGTTGATTCAAGTCCAGACGATTTCTCCGCTAGGTTATTGTGTTGGCTCCCCTGTTATTCTTCATCAGACAACACACAATTAATGGAAAACGAATTGACGCAAGGGGTCATCTAGTATATTTAAAAACATAAAAGAAGTGTAAGGCATATTGATAGCTTGGTGGAAGTCACTAACATTGAATATGGCGTATGGATAGCAATATTGGCATTGGTTGCGTTATTGATGGCAATTTCATCAGTTTAGCACTAAAAGCACACATCTTAGCGAGAGGGCTATTCAAAGGCTATAGCAAGCTATAACGTGAACTTTGCTATCAATCATGAAAGATCTTGTTGGCAATGTAAGTACATTAAACCTCAAAGACACACGATTTTGTTTGCTTGTTCCCATGATTGCCATGACAATACTACCAGTTTATGCTATCACTTGGAAAACTATACCTTGGCAGAAATTTAAATAATGACACATGTTACTTATCGGATGTGCCATCTGATTTATGGCTTCTGACTACTCATTTCATCGAATTCCAACAGAGCAATCAGAAACCATGTGATCCTTCTTGCCGCAGAAACCTTGGGTAACAGTCAAACAGAGAGATTGACACCCCCCCCCCCTTGTACGACTACTATTGCAAGATGCATTTTTTTGCGGGAAAAACTTCCAATCTATTCATCTTCAATCATGGTATTACAACGAACACTAGAAATAATAAAAATTACATCTAGATCCGTAAACCACGTAGCGACCACTACAAGCACTGAAGCAAGCCGATGGTACGCCGCTCACATCGCCCCTGCCTCGCCGGAGCCCGGAAAACCTTGTTGTAGTTGACAGTCGGGAAGTCGTCATGCTAAGGACCCATAGAACCTACGCACTAGTATAGCACCCACCGCCGATGAAGAGTGTGGATCGGAAGGATCCAACCTAAAGACACGGGAACAAAGATGAATGACAAACAAATCCGACCAAATCCACCAAAGACAGATCCGCCGGAGACACACCTCCACACGCCCACCGAAAATGCTAGATGCACCACCGGAATGGGGCCTAGGGCAGGAGATCTTTATTCCATCTTCAGGGAGTCGACGCCATCTCGCCTTCCTGAGTAGAACACAAACCCTAACAAAACTCGAATAGATGTAAAAAGGGAAAATTGAATTTATACCCTTAGTTGGGTCACACTCGACTGATCTGCCCCTAATTTCTAAAAACACGCAGTCTTGCCCAACTGAAGTCGCTTTGCTTGCGTTTTCCTTTCGGCACGTCTCCGTCCAGTCAGCGCCGTTTGACCGCAAACGACGCACTACTTTGGACATTTTTGCCCCTGTGAGTGCTATACCTAATACCCCTTTGTCCTCAATGTGCTAGCACAAGGAAACAGAGCAGAACGAGAAAGCCGGCGAGGCAAAAGGAGCGGGAGGCAAGGCGTGGCGCGGTAGAGCAAGGAGGGCAGGGCATGGCGAGCCCTGGCTCTTCCATCTTCTCGCTGGTGGTCGGAGAGTTCAGTAAAACTCTGGCAACACTTCTTCCTCCCCCCAATGCGTTCTAGGGTTTGTGATGATTGGGGAATTTTCTGATTTAGGCTGACGGGGTCGGGATTGTGGAGGATGTCTCTGACTTCTATCTTCTAGATGAAAGTTATTGCGGATTGGAGCATTTATCAGAGCAACGCTGCCCTAGTCATGACCTTGTTCCTGCCCGGTGTGTTGTGTGGGGAGGAGCTAACACTGGCCGCCGTTTTTTAGGGTGTCCTCTAGATGTAAGTTCTTGTGAATTATATCATGTTTTAGATGGTGTTTATGCAATCTCTAATGTTAATAAGATGCTTGGTGTTTATGCAGTTACCACATGAGTTTCACTGGGTTGTTTGGGTTGATCCTCCTCCTCCATTGCGTGATGCCCTTGCTTTTGAAGACCTGCACGCAGAGCTAGAACAAAGCTGGATCAGAAGCCACAAAATGCAGAAGCAAAACATGGAGTTGTCAAAGAAAAATCTTGCTTTGGAGAAGACAGTGAGAGAGAGAGATGAGATGCTGCTAGTTCTGGCATTGTTGTTTGTAGGAATGTGTGTTGTTGTGTTTTTTGTGTTGTAGTTGTAGCAGTTGTTGAAGGAAGTACGTGTGTGTGTGTGAGAGAGAGAGAGATGACCTGAATGTTGTTTTATGATGCACTATTGTATGCTAAATTTGAAGATCATTATTCACTTTTGATGCACTATTGTACCAAATACCTATTTATTTCGTATGATAGTTCCAAATTCAACAAACTAACATATAACCAAATATATCAACCTGATAGAGCACACATTTGAGCAAATAGAGCAACACACTCAACCAAATAGAGCAACACATTGTACCAAATAGAGCATATATTGTACCAAATAGATCAACCTGATACAACACATATTGTACCAAATTCAACAAACTGACATTGTACCAAATAGAGCAACTTCATAATGCATTAAGCACACTTACTACTAGAACTTAAGTTCATTACAACAAGATAACAGCACATGCAAATATAACAGTACTAGAACTTAAGTTTCTTGCTCCTGGTGTTCTTGGCTGGGTTTGGAGCTAGCATTGCCTTGCTTCTAGTGTTCCTTGATGGGTTTGGAGCTTCAACTGTTGCTGCTGCTCTTTTTGGAGAGAAACCTTTGCTTTGAACACTGCTTTCAACTATATTCTCCTTGACACACCTGGGAGAAGCTCCTTTTGCTGCTGCCCTTTTATAATTTTTCCTAGGGCTAAAACAAGTGGAAGCATATCATAGTTTGAAAGATTTTACAAAGCAGTAAGATCAAAACATGTAAGAATTTGTAACATATGCACAAAGCCAAGATTTTATACCTAACTGCACAACTAGCTCCTGTAGATGCATCATGTGAGGGCTCCTTTGCTGGTGGCATTTGCTGCTGAAGAACATCAGGTGCTGTCTCATCCTCCTCCTCCTCCTCTTGTATTTCTGCTTCTGCTGGTTCACTGGTTGTAGAATGATCATCTACATTGTCTGCTCCCCAGTGTTCATCTTCTCCAAAGGCTGGATCAACAGATTGTTTGCAACCCTTGGCTTTGTGTCCATATCTCCCACACCTTTTGCACTTATGCTTCCTAGAAGGCTAGAACCAAGGCCTTTTCCTTCAGTGCTACTTCTAATCCTTTGCTTTCGTGGTCTGCCTGGAGCTCTGTGTTGAAAAGGAGCACACAATTTGAATCCAGGATCTATAATGTCCCATTGTTGCTTGCCTTCTAGAGCTGGTAGGTTCTCAGCATAAGTATCTCTGAACATGACAACTAAGTAATATTTATGGACATACTGATCTATTCCACTTGCTTCACCTCTTAGAGAGGTGATAAAGAAAAGTGCATGGATGCATGATTTACTAGTGATCTGCATTGTCTGCAGCTGCAAGACCACTGCTCTAAGTCAACAGGGTACCTCCCTGCTCTTTTCTTACTGTCAGTAGCAGTCACCTTTGCCTCTGTTGGGCTTCTCCTCACTATACTCATTTGCAAACCTTTTGTTTTCTCCATTAACACCTTCATTACTGCTGGTACGATGTGGTGCCCAATGAAATGGTCAGAGGCAATTCTGTTTCTTAAGTCAAATTTCTCCATGATATACTGCCTTATCTTGTCTAGCAGATCAACTGTGTGTAGGCTCTTGTATTTTTTGATTCTGGAGTTGAATGACTCAGCTAGGTTGTTCTTGACATAGTCAACCTTGCTCATCTCATTGAAATCAACTCTTTCCCATATTTTTGTGTGGTGTTCCTGTAGATATTCCTTTACTTTGGGCTTTCTTTTCAACTGGTTCAAGTGAAAGTTGTGTCTCTTGGTGCTACAAGTTAGTGAGCATGGCCACAAATTTTAATCATAAAAGTTCCCCTTGAATTTCTTGCTGAAATTTTGGGCCAAGTGCCTCATGCACTCTCTGTGCTTCACTCCAGGGTAAGTATCCTCAACAGCACTTTCCAATCCCTTGGAAGCATTAGTATGTATCACTAAACCTTCTGGATGGCCTATTACTTTCTTCAGGTTTGTAAAAAACCAAGTCCAACTCTCAGTTGACTCCACTTTCAGAACACCATATGCAACAGGAAATAACCAGTTATGTCCATCTAGGGCACATGCTGCCACAGGTTGCCCTCCAAACCTACCATTTAATGCAGTAGCATCTACAGCTAGGTATGGCATGCACCCCTCCAGAAAACCCTTTTTACATTCTTTGAAGCACACAAACACCCTTCTTAAGCACTCCTTGTAGAACTTCTTGTTATTTATCTTGTACTCAACTGTGTGCTTGTCAATTTCCACAATACTGCCTGGTGATGCCCTCTCTACTTCAGCTTTGAAAGTATACAACAGCTGAAAGCTATCACTATACTTTCCATACAGTTTGTCAAGTGCAATCTCTTTACCATGGACGCATCTATCATATGGCACCTCCACACCATATTTCTCTAACAACCTGCTCTGAATTTCCTTAGGACCAATTCCTGGATTTGCTCTGACACATGCCATAGAAGCATCTGCTATCCATCTTCTTTTTGCGGCTCTCAATCTCTGAGATCTGTTCACACTAGGACATGTATGCTGATACGGGTTGACTTTAATCTGAAACATACAGAAAAACAATGAGATAAGTACAGAAAATGTAATACCTGGAAATAAACTAAAACAAAAATGCAATACCTGAAAGAGTGTGCTCTTCCTCATTAAAGAGGCATGCAGTCTCCACTTGCATCTCTCATAAGATCATTTGACAGTAAACCTTGTTGGATCACTTTTCAATGTAAGGAACTCAGTTTAAGATTTGATTGAGAAGCTTGCAACTGCATTTCTGCAATCAATTGAGCAAGGGAAGACCACACCTTCATCAATACATGGATTTTCCCTGTCATAAAAGCTAACATGTTTGCCCTCTTCTGCATGTTCAAAAACTCCCATCTCAACCTCCTCTTGCTTCTCATCATCATCTAGATACGCAAATTCTGCAGGAATGTACTATTTATCTGCTGCATCTCCTTCATCATTATTGTGTTGGACATATCTAGGATATAAAACTTCATCCTCCACACCAGGTGCATCAGGCAGTGCCTCCTCCACAAGAGGATCAAGTGGCTTCTTTTGGTGTTCTTGGCTTTCATTGACACGTGCAGTTTCATAAGCACTTGGTGTTCTAGGAGCACTTGGTGCTCTACTGCTAGCCCTAGTTCTAGATGCAGATGGCCTGGAACTAGCTGGTTTCTCACATCTCTGACATCTAGTTCTTTATATAACTGTGATTTCCAAATTGCATGACATAGTTGTTGCATTACTTGCAAACATCACACCTAACTCTGCATCACACTGCACAGGCACCCAATAAAGTTTGGAACTATCCCAATATCTGATCTCCACATAATCAAACAATCCCCATGTATACTTGGCACAAATGGCAGCCCTAAAATTAGTATATGAACTAGTGCTGTCCACAACTAAAGGAAATGTGAATCCACAGTCTTTTCCTTTTGTACCAGTAGAAACTAGAACAGTGGTCTCCATTCTAACTGGAAGAAAGAACAACGTAGCTGGATCCATCCTATCATATAACGCACAATATCAAGTGAGAAAACGCACAAACTCTAGCCTAAACCCTAAATCCAAGCAAATATCAAGTGAAAAACAGAGAAAATCAGGTCAGATACTAACCCTGGGGGAATTTGTCGTGCAGATCCTCCAACGCTTGTCGCCGTTGGTGCAGATCCGCCACCGCTTCTCGCCGTTGGTGCAGATCCACCACAGGAGCTGACCTTGTCGCCGTTGGTGCTGTCGCAACCGCCTTCTCCATGCTGTAGTGGAGGTGTGTTGTACCTACCACTGCAACCGCCACCGCCGACGCTTTCTCCACTCTCCCCCATGACCTTGCAATAGATCGGGCTGTCGCTGCTCAGCGCCGCAATTGAGGGTTCGTGAGAGGGAAAGAGAGAGAGCAAGAGTGGGGAATGAGAGAGTGCGGTCAAACGGCGCTGACTGGACGGAGACGTGACCGAAGGGAAAAAACGCAAGCAGAAGAACGTGAGTTGGGCAAGACCGTGTATTTTGAAAATTAGGGGCAAATCAGTCGAGTGTGACCTATCTAAGGGCACAAATACAATTATCCCATGTAAAAAATGGAGCCCTCCCACCGGCAAGGGCCGAGATCCACTCCGCCTCCATGGTCCTATGGCCACCGGAGAGGGAGCGGACCGGCGCAGGCGCAGGCGGGAGTCAAGAGGAACCCTAGCTTTTCGGGTCACGCTACGTGAGGTCTATTTGTAGTAATGCAAGATGCATTGCCTCCATCTAACTATTCTTATCTATCACATACTCCCTTCGTTGTACAAAGTTATACTAAGGTTGAGGGACTTATTATGGAAGAAGGGATTATTTATTAGATTATACTATAGTGTTATACCGAGTATTAATAGTGAGGACGTTCGGATGGTGTGGACATGCGTTACTCATAGAGTAGTCGTCCTAGAGCATAACCATCCCTGGCCGCAAGGAGAAGGAAACCAAACGACTTGATGCACTACACACTTAGATTTTTTCATCACCCACATGATATTCAGTCCAACTTGGATACCCAATCCAATTCCGGCCTAAATAAAACCACCTATTTGGCTTGTGGGCCATCGTGGACTGTGCTCTCCATGCGTGTGTATTTGCATACAGGCACTCCTTACTCGAACACTAAAAATCAATGTGATCGTGCCACCTCAGCCTGGTCGGCATCTTCCTTCCATGAAACGGTGAGGTAGAGGACGGCGGGTTAGGCGACGGAGGCCGTCAGAGCACAAGTCATACATGGTAGGATTTGGATGCATCCGAAGACATAATCGTGGTAGCCTTCGTACTTTTCTAGGGACCACCAAACTGTGATCGATTATCTTTATCTATTGACTAAACCATGCAATCTCCACTACTTTATCTCTTCATCCTGGTCTTCTAGGGTGTTGTGAAGCTGTTGTTGGTGCCATGGTCAGTCCAAGAGGCATGCTGCGTTGTACAGGATAAAACTAGTGTACACTATGCACTAATTATAAAAGGCAGAAGTTATCATGCCATGTGGAGACATAAAAACAGAAATTCATGTGTGGTGTTTACCCAAAAAGTCTTGTGTAGTGAACCTCGTTCTAGAGAATTTGACGATGAAGGCGTTGCGACTATGTTTGAGTTAATTGCTCGACATCCTACTGCCTATGGGGAATGGATTTAGATGGAGTCGTAGCATCCTAAGTAACTACATGAAGTTCTTTATTTAACATAGTAATATAGAAAAAATCTCCACTTATACGAGTTTATAGTAAATAGAAGAGAATTTTTTATGCTCTTTTTATTGCTCATGTTCAATAGTTTATATCTTCATGGCATATGACCTTACCCTAACTACCTGGGTATAATCCACAACAAATAAGTACTTTTTGTAATGCAAATACATAAAAAGTTCCATCCCATTTTTTATCCAAGGCCAGTTTCCTTCTGTCCCATTTAGATGCATGGACTAAGAGCAGATAATATATAGCTTGTCATGTATCTTCTACCCTATAGTTACTTTCCCTATTTGACACGAGAGAAGAAAAAAAATATACTCCAATCAAGAAGTGAATTGTGCCGTATAAAATTAGCATTTAATATTTATTTCTCAAAACGAGACCTTAAGGTATTATTGCAGGGGTGGAGAAATGTGGACATGATATCAAAAGCTTGCATGACCTATTAACACGGGAAGTAAAATTACAGTTTATCCCGAAATTCTCTTTGCTCTTTTAATTCTGTTCAAGGTGGATAATCTCCGGTTTAACCTCTGCCACTATACCATTTAGAATTGGGCACCGATAGGTATCACACTAAATATCTTTTGATTATAACCTGTCCTGTTTAAGAATTCATCCGATTAATCAGTTAACTTGCCGATTAATCCCTACTCGTAGGGTCATCGAGTAGCCGATAAAATGATAAATCACCCGATTAATTGATTAAATGATTGATTAACTTGCCGATTAGCCTATTAATCCTTTACTCGATAGCCAACCGAGCAGCTATCAGTTAACGATTTTCTTAACACTGATAATCAGACTAGTTGTACACTATATGATTGGAAGAACCATTGCCGACCAATCTTCTGATGTGGCCTACATGTGTGCGTGCCAGATCTAGACTGACGGTGACCTTGTGGCAGCGGCGGGGCTTGGTTTCGAGGCATGGTGGTTGCTTGATGTTGGGTTCCACTAGGTGCACTCTCCCGACGTGCTGCTAGTGCAGGCACGGTTCTTGCCTCGGTCCTCACCATGTGGCAACCTAATTCTCGTGCCTACGGGTGGCCGGAGTATCGTCAGCTGGAACTTGTGGGAGGTGGGACTTGCCGTGCATGCTGTTTTAGAATTACACCTTTTCATGACCTCTTCCGTCCCTGGCTTTTATCTAGAATGGTTTTCTAACTAAACAAGAAAATTTCCCACGTGTTGTTAGCGGAAGCACTTACAATATGTTTCTGCTATTTGATTTTATGAAACATGAATATTTTAATTAATAATGTATGAATTAAAATAATAATAACATAAATTGTATCTGATTATTATATTTCAAAAATATTTTAAATATCAGTGGGATAATATAATAGAAAACTTTTTCCACACATGTTTAGTAAAACTTTGATGAGATGACATGTGTGGTGACGTGGGATGTGTGCATGGGAGCCACACGGGGAGGTCATGTTGATGGTATCTATCTGTCACAGGAGCCAAGTCAGCCAACAACCAGATGGGCCGCTTATTCCCAGTGTACTGACACAGTCCGTAGTAGCTATTACATTGGGGAGAGGGCCGATTGTTCCAGTTGATGTTGAAGTTATTTTGCAGATTCCACTATGTACAAAGAAGGCAAATGATTTTTGGGCCTGGGGAGAGGACCGGCGTGGCAAGTTCTCTGTTAGTTCAGTATATAGGATGCTCTTCAACATGAAGTGTCAGCGAGAAAATCTTTTAGATGGGAGAGGTGGGACATCCTCGATACAAGAGGAGATGGACTGGACGTCCCTATGGAATATCAAGGTTCCATCAAAGCTCAAAAACTTTATTTGGAAACTTTGTAATGAATCTGTACCGACTGCAGAGGTGCTGGACCATCGTCACATGGTCACAAGTTCAGCATGCTCTTTTTGTTCAGCAGTAGTTGGAAGCATGCTTTAATAGACTGTGTTGCTGCCAGATGTGTTTAGTCTCTGTCATCAGAGGAGCTGGTGGAGGCAATGTGTGATAACCTGAGTTTGAATGCAAAAAATTGGGTTTTCAAAATGCATGAAATACTACCCCCACGATGACTTCACACGTACGGTGGTAACATTGTGGGCAATCTGGAGATCAAGGCGGAGAGTGATACATGAAGAAATTTTTTATACACATTGCAAACCCATATATTCATCAATTCATTCCTGAGGGACGTCGACATTCTATCCAAACCAAGACAGTCGGGGAATAGATGTACATCGATCAGGCCTTTACAGTGGATTCCACCACCTCCAGGGTATGTGAAAGTTAATGTTGATGCAGCGGTTTTGAACGATAGTTCTGGTGCGGTGGCAGTGGTCTGCTGGGACAGTAACGAAGTTTTTTTAGGTGCTTCTTCAATCACTTTCCAATATATTCATAATCCTGTCACACTAGATGCTTTGGCAGTAAGAGAGGCATTGGCAATCACCGATGATCTTTATGTCCTGAAGATTCAAGTGGTGTCAGATTGCAAGAATGTGGTGGATGATATAAAGCAGGGATCGTTAGCGGTGTAGGGTAACGCAGTAGAAAACAAAAAATTTCTGACCTACGCACCAGCCCAGGACCACTATGGAGACTGCATACATGGTTTGATCTTTTTCGTTACCGACTCGTAGCGCAGCGGGAAGTAGAGTCGAGGACGATCGGCGGTGCAGATCCCCGCAGCTAGGATTTACAACCTCCCAACCGCGAGGATGTATACCCTCATCTGCTCCTCAGACAGCCCTCCGGGAGGCGGTCGAACAGCCCCCCCGGATGGTGTCGCGTACAGCCCTTCGGGAGGACCTTAGAAACTCGAATGGTCACTCGGACAGCCCTTCGGGAGGACCTTCAAAACTCGGACGATCACACGGACAGCCCTTCGGGAGGCACTCACGAACTAAGACCGAAACTACGTTCTCTCTACAGAGTTGCACACATACGGTGTCATCTATCCGGCAGGGCTTCGCCGTCCAGAACTAGTTCCTGCCGGAACCCAGACAGCCTTGCGGCTCTACGGAACTTTTTTCGTGGGAGGGAGAGAAGAAGCCAGATCATGCATAGCACTTGTATGTGAGAAGGGATGAGTCTTTAGGCTGCCCCCTCCACCCCTATTTATAGGCCAAGCCCAAGGGTGGCTTCTCCAAGAAACCAAGGGGATAATACCAAAAGGCCCTCAAGGTGGCTTCTCCAAGAAGCCAAGCAAAAACCACTTTCACTATTCATGACGACATTTTTCAGCATCCGTTCGAACTGAAAATATTTATGTTCGGCACATGCCCTCAAGGTGATTTTCATCTGCGCAAAGCAAACAAGAATGCGTTTTTACTATGCATGAAGACAATTTTTCGCGTCCATTAAATCCGAAAATATTTCTATGGGTCTTAGAATAATTACAGTACCCACTAAAATGATTTTTGATTTGTTCTGAAACAATGTCAGATTAGTGCATTTCATCTGCGAAAAACATCTGCAGTGGTTCCGGCAGCCCCGGAGCATATCCTGTTATTATCCCGGAAAAATCCAGAAAGCTTCCAGAATGATTCTAGCACCCTCCAAGAATTATCAGGCATGTGCCGAAACCAATTTGACTTAATGGTATCCCCTGAAACAACTCATCCGATGACCTCTCTCTGCAGAACCTTTTCCGCTGTCCGAAACTTTTCTGGTGTCCGAAACTTTTTCAGTGATTTTCTCTCAGACTCTCTGTCTAGTATTCAACAGATAGATGACCCTTAAGCGTGTGACCCTATAGGTTCGGTGAAGTATAGACATGACCCGGAACCCCTTTCGATCAATGATCAACATCGGAGCCGTGGACACCCATATTGACCCCTATACCCACACGAATGAATATTCGAGTGAACCTCCAGTTGCCGTGTGCTATTCCTGTTGCTTCGCGATATGTTTACAAAGACCCGAGGTGAGATTTACTTGCATCCCCATGGATCAACAACTTGTCCACTATGCTAGTTACCTCGTTACTGGTTTTGTTCTCTTTTCTCGTTTCCGTGTTCCAGCATCCCTGTGATCAAACCACACTGTGTCTGGCCAGACGATGATGGATACCGTAACACCGAGAGGGCCCGAGAATATCTCTCCATCGTCGGAGGAGCAAATCCCAATCTTGAGCTATCAAGTTACTTGACACACTTTTCCATGAACCCGTAAGCCGCTGTAATAGCCACCCATTTACGGATGATGTTTAACAAACCCCAAAGTTCATGAAGCAAGCATGAAGAAACTCCATACTCTCATGGTCTAAGCATGATGTTCAAACCCCAAACCATCTCTGTGTTATTTACCATTAACTTGTGACGAATGAATCTCATAGCATAACATCAAACCGGGTCGATTCAACACAAATGTTCTCTTAACATTGTGCCCTCAAAGTTGCTGGCATAGACATGCCAATGATCAGGAAAACGGAACCATCATGCAACACTTGAGCTAGTCTTAGAGGCCAAACTAGGAATACTTCTTACCGTTTATTATTCCACACATGCATATGAGTCTTCCTCCGAGCCTCGTGGATATTGCAGACTCGAGAATTATTGCAGTTATAGCATGGAATATAAACATAATTATGAACTCGGAGATAAATAATATCATTTATTATTGCCTCTAGGGCATATCTCCTATAGACTCCCACTTGCACTAGAGTCAATAATCTAGTTAATGCTAATGCAGTTTTCACCTATGGCATGCCCGTGAAAAATGCTTCGCATGTGGTATAGCCTGATGTCCATCAGATCTGACAACTTCAGCTCCGTGTCTATCTCTGCATATCCTCGCGTTTTCATGCTTTCACAAAATTCATGTTTTGTGCGGACTTGGCTTTGTATAAATGTGAATCAAAGGTTGAACCTGGATTCCTCAGACTGAGTTATGGAGAAACTACCTGCAGTAGTGTCCCATTGACAAAAGCCATCTTGGAACCATACTAAGTTCATGAATGAACTATATGATTCAACATCTTGTTTGTCGCTTCTAAAGCGTCAACATACTTAGTCATTTGTTATAGAATTCGCCACAGTATCCTGTTGGGAACAATTTCCAACTACCGTGCCACCATATTGTGTATTACACAAAACCCTTAACTTAAATCGAAAATCGCATGGAGAAAATATGGAGATTGTATCGATGTAACATTTTACAACAAACTCTTCATGATCTCCGCTTGCGAGAAAACATATCATCAGTACTTACTCTAGTACATCTTTCACTGTTGTCCCATGATCAATACTTTGATCACTTTAGTATCCATACTCGCAACACCTTGGGAGTATCGGACATATCTGGTTGTTTTACATACCATGGAATACATGATTAATCCAAACACAAAAGTGTGTAGAATCTGCATCATGCATTTTGCTCATCAGTGTTTTGGGACACCGGTTCTTGCAAAAAACTCTTCCATGTGACTCCGGCAAGAATCACTCCTTGGCGGTTTTAAATGCTAAAAGGTTTTAGCACCTTGTCAATATGTATTCATTGCTTAGCCCTATTAGGTAAATCTATCTCCATAGATCATTATGCCTAATATTGAGGCTATTTAGCCTAAGCACTTCATCCAAAAACTATTTTCAAATGAAATCCTAATTTGTGTCAAGAAATTTATTTCCAATTAACAATGTGTCAAGCACACAAGGTTTTTAGAAATATTATTACGCTCCCACTTACTGTCTTGAATTCCAAGCATCTTCGTTACCCATTGATGAAGTCAAACCCCTTTGACCATTTCATCAAAGCACGAAGATTCCAACTCCATTTTGCTCTCTTCTGTCCATCCCTGGAACTTTGAAGTTTGCACCCTTACTAGCATCCTCTGGATAGACAAAATGCCTTGGACTGTAACACATGCAAGTCCTTGGTTTCATTTCCATCAGATGGAAATCCTATTGTCATCCATGTTTCATATCTCATGATTGAAATATGTATTAATTGCTAGTTCAACCCAAACCGACTTTAAGCATCGCTACGATGAAAACAACCTCATCGTAGTCAACTCTTGAACTTGTTATTTCAACAAGTCGAGCTTTATGGATAAAACATTTTTATCCGTATCAGTTTTAAGTTCCATAAATATTCGTTAGACTCTAAGTCTTGTGAAAGGTGTATCAAGGTTTTAATCTTGAATCACTTAAGTGGAAACTAACTCGGGTTTTATTGGCATTTAGCCAATTCCGGAGTCAGGGCCCATCAATGCTTCCTTGTGTATCGTAGGTATAATGTTGTCTCGCAACAATATCTCGTTTGCGCACCTGAGAGGTTTGCACGAGCCTTGCCTATGTGGTTCAGCTGCAAGTTCGACCGAAGTTCATACATTTTATTGTAGAGACTTCCGTATCAGTCGCAGTAGGAAACTCTAGAATTACTTCCAAGGTATCTTTCCTTTGATCTGATGACGAAGATACTGTTTATCTCGTCGAGTTGCACTATTCTCCCACTCACCTTTTTGAAAGAACCATTCTCTTTAAAAGCACACCGTTTCGCGGCAAAACTATTTGCCTCGGTATAGTGAGGGAGGAATACCCAACATTTTGGTATAACCTACAAAGTAGCACTTGTCTGATTTAGAATAGGTTTGTAACCTTTTGCACAAGCCCAATATTCCAAATGTTAAGAAAAGATATAACATGGTTGGGCGTACCATACCATGCCATTTCAACAGACCCGATGGAGCTCTTTTCAGTGTAAAAGCCGCAGTCTCTAAAGCATTACTCTTTAAAAGTGATAACGGCAAATTTATTTATGTCATCTTTGATCTTACCATGTCATAAATGGTTTGATTACATCTTCACAGACATTCCACTCATAGTGGTGTTCCGGGAGGTGTAAGTTATGAAACTCTTTTAACAACTCATCAGAAATTCGCTAAACATGTAACTCAAATATTCCTTTGTGCAATCAAATTGCAGAAACATAATTTTCTTGTTACAATAACTTCTACTTCATTTTTGAAAACCTTTCGAATGATTTCAAAAGATCCAGACTTATGTCTCATCAAGTAAATATCCGTATATCTACTTGAGTCATTTCAGAAGATAAATAAAGCCACCACTTGAAACAACATTTATTGAACTACACACATCAAAATGTATGATCACCAATAAGTTTGTTGCTCGTTCCTTACGACCTGTGAACGGTATTTCAGTTACTTCACTTTTCGGAGGAAAGTGGCAAGTGTCAGGTGATTCAAAATCAAACGACTTCAAAATCCATCATAATGGAATTTTTCCATGCGGGTTTCTCCAATGTGACCAAATGTAGTGCCACACATGTGTGGTATTCATAGTCTCGCGACATTTAGCGTCAGCGTTATGGATGTATCATATTACCATCAATATTCATAACATACATCCCATCTTGGATGCAAGCATGGCCCTTCATGTTAGTCATAATACTTAACAACAATTGTTGGTTTTATGAACAACTCTTTTGCAACAAACATTGTGCAATGCGCTAGAGTGTATGAAACTCTAAAATGAATTATGAAAGTAAACCAAGAGGTATTTTATTATTATCAATATTCATAACATACATCTCATTCATAATGAAAGTATGTCCCTTGTGTTATTCATAACATCGAACACAAAAAGTTCTCTTATGAACAACCTTCTTGCAAGATACCTGATGCAATGGGCTAGAGTTTGTAAAACTCTAAATGAATTATGAAAATAAATATAGACGGCAATACACAGTTGGAAGGTATAGGAACATTTACTATGTTCCCTGTGTATACCTTAACATCATTTCTGGCTAGTCTTTTTAGGCCATAGTAGCTCTTACATTGATTCGCAACAGAATGCAATTAAGCGGGTATCTTTGTGATTAACTCACAATACCCAAGAATTAGTGATTAACATGTTTAACCATAATTCCAAGAACTATATTTTTGACCAACCTACTTATACATCAAAAACTTGTATGACATTCATACATGAGTTGGATATTCCAGTCATCTTTCTTTCTGCCTTCATACTTCTATCAGTTTAACTTTTAGTATTTCTCCTACTCACAAAAGAAGCACCCAACTTAAGAGTGGCGTTAGCCCCGGACTTCCTAGGTGTGTAAGTCACACTAACACCCTTTGGACACTTCCTTTCTCTTTAAGTTGTTGTTTTATTCACCTTTCATTATATGACAGGCGTTCTTCTGGATCCCTTTCCCAACACTCAAATGCATAGTGAACACTTTTACTAATACTTGCAAACAAACATTACTTTGTTTGTATCTGAAAATAATTTCAGGTCCATGAATATCATAACTATCCCAACTTTCGAAGTTTGGGTTTCATGGAAGCAAACATATTCCACTTGACCGTAACAGAATTCTAGCTTTTGGATCGAAGGACGAGAGTCACATGATCCATAGCATTAGCGGGAGGATACGGAAAGCATGCGATAGGACAAAGTCCTTCTTGGCACTTTTGAGGACAATCCTCATATTACGTTACCAATCGTAAAGTTTTAACCAGATATTTAACAGCTATTCAATTTTAACAGGGAAGGTGGAAACGCGAGCCATTATTCTACAACTATTTTGCAAGAAACACTTAGACATTGTTCATAATTAACTGCACTGAGAATTAAACATGTTAATTCAACAGTGTGCTCCCACTCAAATTAATAACTCTCATAATTGATTTAGAGTGATTCAAGATCCATATTTCTATTTGATGCCATGGACGGGTTCATCACTGATGACACGAATTTCAATCGGTAGGCCAACTTGCCGATCACATCTCTATGTGATTCTTGTTCATCTTTTGATGCGTGTGTTCCGAGCTCAGGACGATCTTGCCATGAACGTCAAGACAACCAAGTGATCTTGCTGCGAAGTCTGACCTCACCCGCCTCACACTTCTCTAATCGTTCGTACCCATGCATCCATGGCGCACCCCGAAAAGATAGGTGCCATGACGGTGCTACACTTGGGAGAACACTAACTACTTGATATTATAGTGAGAGATCACCCTAATAAAAAGCGACCACCGCGCAATCAAGAAGGGTGCATCATAATGGATAAACATCTCAGCAATTCATAATAGCATGATATGGTATAGGCCTTTCTGACGGAGAAGTCTTTCATTTCTTCGTCTTTGGCATTCGCGTCGGTGTTCACCTTCGTGAAGATTGCCACCACCTTATCGATGCACCAAATAATATTGCTATCTCTATAGCTAATAAAATAAGTGCATTACTTAAGGTTGACACGTAGGTCATTAAAGTGCAATCATATGGCTCCAGCCATCATGCCGAATCATGACACGCAGGTCATGTTAATCAATTTACATCATATAGTCATCTCATACATAATCAAATTGAATATGAGCATTGCTATACCACATCACATGCACATGCAAACCCTCCTGCAAAACCAAGTTAGACGTTTCTAATCAGTTCATGCAAACTTGTTTTTCGTGGCTTCTAAGGTTTCGACTTAAACCGCAACTACCAACGTTTTATCATCAAGTATGATTATTCAAGTTGCTAGATTAACATCTCCGGGTGTATGAAACACGAGATAATTAAATCTCGAGCCCCATACTAAACTTCGTCATATGCATGACCCCCATGCAGATCATATCTGCAATGCCCTTTCATCTGCGAATTTCATCTTTCTTTTGACTACGGCAGAACCCAAAGAACTGATAGCACTTCCATGATCAATCAGGATCACGGATTGCCAGAACTTTGTGAAATTCCACCATGCTGTCTCGAGATTGAGCAAACGCAAATTCTAGGGAAGCAACAAGAACGTCGGGTAATAGATTTCATCAGTCACCCGCATAAATAATTTTCAGCAATAGATCTCATCTACTCCAAAATTATATTATGCAATACCCATACATCTCCATGTATTCTAGATCGTAACCTGCATCTACGCATAGCACGGCTCTTGATGCCACTGTAGGGTAACGCAGCAGAAAACAAAAAATTTCCGACCTACGCACCAGCCCAGGACCATTATGGAGACTGCATACATGGTTTGATCTTTTTTGTTACCGACTCGTAGCGCAGCGGGAAGTAGAGTCGATGACGATCGGCGGTGCAGATCCCCGCAGCTAGGATTTACAACCTCCCAACCGTGAGGATGTATACCCTCATCTACTCCTCAGACAGCCCTCCGGGAGGCGGTCGAACAGCCCCCCGGATGGTGTCGCGGACAGCCCTTCGGGAGGACCTTCGAAACTCGAACGGTCATTTGGACAGCCCTTCGGGAGGACCTTCAAAACTCGGACGATCACACGGACAGCCCTTCGGGAGGCACTCACGAACTAATACCGAAACTACGATCTCTCTACAGAGTTGCACAATTACGGTGTCATCTATCCGGCAGGGCTTCGCCGTCCAGAACGAGTTCCTGCCGGTACCTAGACAGCCTTGCGGCTCTACGAAACTCTTTTCGTGGGAGGGAGAGAAGAAGCCAGATCATGCATGGCACTTGTATGTGAGAAGGGATGAGTCTTTAGGCAGCCCCCTCCACCCCTATTTATAGGCCAAGCCCAAGGGTGGCTTCTTCAAGAAGCCAAGGGGATAATACCAAAAAGCCCTCAAGGTGGCTTCTCCAAGAAGCCAAGCAAAAAGCACTTTCACTATTCATGAGGACATTTTTCAGCGTCCGTTCGAACTGAAAATATTTATGTGGGCTCAGAACATTTCCATTACCCACTAAAAATAATTTTCAACACATTCCGAAACAATTTCAGTTTAGTGATTTTCATCTGCACAAAGCAAACAAGAATGCATTTTTACTATTCATGAAGACAATTTTTCGCGTCCATTAAATCCGAAAATATTTCTGTGGGTCTTAGAATAATTCCAGTACCCACTAAAATGATTTTGGATTTGTTCTGAAACAATTTCAGATTAGTGAATTTCATCTGCGAAAAACATCTGAAGTGGTGCCGGCAGCCCCGGAGCATATCCGGTCATTATCCCGGAAAATTCCAGAAAGCTTCCAGAATGATTCTGGCACCCTCCAAGAATTATAGGGCATGTGCGGTATCCCCTGGAACAACTTTTCAGTTTCACCAAAACTCATCCGATGACCTCTCTCTGCGGAACCTTTTCCGGTGTCCGAAACTTTTTCGGTGATTTTCTCTCAGACTCTCTGTCTAGTATTCAAAAGATAGATGATCCTTAAGCGTGTGACCCTATAGGTTCGGTGAAGTATAGACATGACCCGGAACCCCTTCCGATCAATGATCAACATCGGAGCCGTGGACACCCATATTGACCCCTATACCCACACGAATGAATATTCGAGTGAACCTCCAGTTGTCGTGTGCTATTCCTGTTGCTTCGCGATATGTTCACAAAGACCCGAGGTGAGATTTACTTGCATCCCCGTGGATCAACAACTTGTCCATTATGCTAGTTACCTCGTTACTGGTTTTGTTCTCTTTTCTCGTTTCCGTGTTCCGGCATCCCTGTGATCAAATCACACTGTGTCTGGCCAGACCATGATGGATACCGTAACACCGAGAGGGCCCGAGAATATCTCTCCATCGTCGGAGGAGCAAATCCCAATCTTGAGCTATCAAGTTACTTGACACACTTTTCCATGAACCCGTAAGCCGCCGTAATAGCCACCCATTTACGGATAACGTTTAACAAACCCCAAAGTTCATGAAGCAAGCATGAAGAAAGTCGATACTCTCATGGTCTAAGGAATCATGCAAACGTTAACCATCTCTGTGTTATTTACCATTAACTTGTGACGAATGAATCTCATAGCATAACATCAAACCGGGTCGATTCAACACAAATGTTCTCTTAACATTGTGCCCTCAAAGTTGTTGGCATAGACATGCCCATGATTAGGAAAACGGAACCATCATGCAACACTTGAGCTAGTCTTAGAGGCCAAACTAGGAATACTTCTTACCATTTATTATTCCACACGTGCATATGAGTCTTCCTCCGAGCCTCGTGGATATTGCAGACTCGAGAATCATTGCAGTTATAGCATGAAACATAAACATAATTATGAACTCGGAGATAAATAATATCATTTATTATTGCCTCTACGGCATATCTCCTACAAGCGGATCTTGCGGCTATTATACATGAAATCATAGAGCGATCAATTGTCTTTCCAGCTTGTAATTTAATCCATGAGTTTAGGAGCTTGAATTTCGAGGCTTACAATCTTCCTAGGCATGCACTTTCACTTGGGTTTGCACGCCGTGTTTGGTTAAGCCAACCTGGGGACTTGAGTTTTATTCCTGTAAATGTTTGTGACAATTTGAATAAAGCCTAGCGAGAATGTCTCAAAAAAGAGCTATTACATGGGGGATGGAAAGATATAATTGACGTGTATTGCGTCAGACAATTGCCTTCTTTTTTACGGGAGCATCAAACAGTTGCTGATTCGTCTAGACCCGACGAGACGAGTGACATTGGACGGCCCATTTTAATGTATTTGTAGCCTCTATAGATCATGGCTTCAGGAACCTACTACGATGTTCATGAACCGGTTTTTTCCTACATTTTTTTGCTTTCTTTTGTCTTTTATTTTTTCTTTTCAAAAATTGAAAAATGTTCTATATATTCAAATTTTCCTTTTACAATTTTTTTTAAAATTTCAAAAAACAGCATGTTTCAAAAACGCGTATTCAAAAACTATTGAGAATTTTGAAATTAGTGCAAGTTTTCAAAAACATTTCAATGTATCAAAATTGCAATTTAAAAAAATACTCTTAATTCTGAAATCAATAGGTGTTTTCTCAAAATTTCAGAGTTTCAACAGTTGTTCGGATTTTAATAAATTGTTCTGAATTTCAATTATTATTCCATTATCCAAAATTTGTTCTTACTTGAAAATTTTGGTCCATCTTTTCAAAGATTGTTTGTGTACACAAAAAAGTGCTCGCATTTTAAAAAATCAACAATTTTGAAATATATCCAGGTTTATAAAAGTACTCATTTTAAATTAAAAAAACCGCGTTCACAACTTCAAAAGAGTTCAAATCTGTTTGTTTTCCTGGTTTTTAATATTCCGCGCTAGTTATTACTAACAAAAGCTCGTTGTATCTATAGGTGGAGGTCCCGCCTTTGATTCTAACACACGCCCAATTTTTCTAGGAATTTCCACTATTTCTCGCTACATACACCGTTCACTGGTGAGCGTGCCAAGTTGGCTGTTCGCTCTGTGGGTCTATATAGGAGGTAGCTTGGGGACCTATAGTTATGGTAGTGCGTCTATGTAGGATGTCCCTTTGGGGACCTGCAGCTATTATGGTTAGAACATAACATGCGCCTTGCGGCAGAAAATATGAATATTGTCAGGATTAATTATGATGTGATGGCAAATAATTTGGCAACCATGCATGCTTTGTTGATGTGAAAAGGGTTGCATGCATGAAGAAAATAGTTAGTCCGATTGTAGATTAATGATGTGGCAGACATGCATGGTTTGTTCATCTTGAAGTGCTCCATACTTAGAAAAAATAGTTAATGGGTTGCCACTATTTAAGAATAGAAGATACTCCCTCTGTCACGGTTTAAAAGGCGTGTTTGAAAATTCTCTGGAACCTAGGTGGTTATCTATTGGTTGTGAGATGGGCTAAAAAATAGCATTCACATTACGCATGCATATAGAAATAGTATATCAGAGTACTAATTAGCTACTAAAATAAATGCAATGCGCCTTAAGCCTTGTCTATTGTGGAAACGCACACAAATTTAACTGTGCCTTCTAAACTGTGACGGAGGTAGTACTCCAACAGATGAGATACTCACATGTAGTCCTTGATAGAACTTAGTTGTAAATCGATGTACTTTTCTTTTAAGAAGGATTACCCGACCTCTGCATCAAAACGATGCATGCAACCATCGTATTAAACCAAGCAGTAGGACAAGATGACTAAATATCTATTTTATTATTGGACCACCATCTAAACCGGTTGTAAGTATCCTATGCTAGTGTCTCTCAATGGTTGCACTCATAAATCGGTTGTAAATCTATGTACTTGAGTAGATCCAAGTTGTGATCGTTGTATTGGAAATCATAAATGGTCGGTATCGACTAAACGGTAGCGTAAGAGAACTTCCCTATATAAACACGTATACAGTCACCCTGTTTATCTTATAGACACGGCGGCGACTTATTACACTGTGTGTGTAGATAAGATCGTGAGCTCCCTTTGACGAAGCCATTGGGATAAAAAACATTATGCCATCCTCTATGCGCTGATATACACCAAGGGAAACGCATCAGCTTAGGCAACAATCCTTGGAGATCCAGCTTGTGGACTCCCAGGTCAATGGAAGTTTGGAGTTTGACAGTCCGTGGGTTAGTAGGTATATCGCTGGTATAGCCCTCCCTGTGGTCTTTGTGGGTAGATGAGGATAGCTCATGCTGCTCATCTGGACCATGCATCATTTTGCTTGGTTTTTTTTAGAGTTTCGTGGAACTCTTTTTATCAAAAAATGGCTGCGGTCCACATGTACCTCGACCAGCCTCATCACGACAACCAACACGGTGTTGGTGCTCTCTTACTCATTCACCAACACCTACCGCGGACCTTGATCCTCCTCCCTCTTGCGCTCCCTGCTGACGGCGTCATCTCATTCATGCTTGAGAACTGTTGGACGACTGCTTCAACATCCACGCTAAGAGGAAGTCCTTCTTCGGCCGCTTGGTCAATTCCTCGAAACGAAACTTCACTACTGACGTAGAGAACGTTCTTGAGGCAAGCAACCTAGAGAGATCACCAACGATGGCATAAACAGGATTACAAAACTGTCCAGCTTGAAGTATAATCCTAGTTGCTAGGTTCAGTTATCTACTCTAAGTCTCCTTAGCTGAATAAGTGGCCGGCAGCGTGTGTATGTCCACGTCCGGTTCAGTCTTTGTTTTCTTCAGTTAGTTCTGTTAGCGCCGGCAAGACCGCTTCCATGGGATGGCGTGGAATCTCAGCGGGTTTGGCGGCGGCGTAGTTGCTTGCGCGAGCTTAGCGTCATGGGATGGTACGATCAGTAGGCTACGTGTGCGTGGCCGTGATCACCTTTGTATTCGGCAACTCGTTTGAGCTCTGCATAAATAACAGAAAGACCCGAAAAGCTGCAATCAGTTCAGCAGCGCAAAACCCTCTGTCAGACATGTTCTTCCTCCTCCTCGCGATCCAATCTTGCTCCTCCCTTCTCTCGCGATCGGTAGGCCATTTTCTGCAACAAGTGGCATCAGAGCCTTGGTGGTGTTCGATCCATCCTCGGCACCGGCGGTGTTTGATCCGTCGGAGAGATGGCTGGCAGCGACAACGACAAGGCGACGAAGAAGAAAGAGGAAGAAGAGGCCGCGGCGGAGGCATCGGAGCTTGGAAACTCCCTGGCCCGTCTCTCCACCGAGGAGGGGTCGGGGGTGCGCGTCGTGGAGCGCGTCGTGCATGCTGGTGGCGGCGGCGCGCCTCCAATGATGCTCAATCGCACCAACTACTCTGATTGGGCCATGATCACTAAGCTCCAGTTGCAGGCTGACGAACTGTGGCACGTGGTGGAGACAGGCCAAGGGACGGACCGCGACGACCGGCGTGCCATGATTGCCCTCCTCAAGGGGGTACCGCCGGAGCTCATGCGGATCCTGGGCGCCAAGGCCACAGCCAAGGAGGCCTGGGACACTCTGAAGACCATGCGGGTCGGCATCGAGCGTGTGCGTGAGGCCAAGGTGCAAACTCGCCGCTCGGAGTACGAGGCGCTCCGGTACAAGGACGGCGAGGGAATCGAGTTCTACGTGATGCGGCTCAGGACGATCATCGATGACCTGCAAGCGCTCGGCGATCCCGTGGACGAGCACAAGGCCGTCCTCAAGGTGCTCCGCACTGTGCCACACCTGTACCGTGAGATGGCAGTGGCGATCGAGTCACTCATCGACACCAAGCAGCTCTCTCTCGAGGACTCTGTGGCCGGCTCCTTGTCGTCGAGGAGCGAGAGCGCGAGGAAACACCGGCGCCCGGCGCACAGCTGTTGTACACCATCGATCAGTGGCGGGCACACGAGAAGCAGCTGGACCAAAGCGGCGTGTCCTCAGGCCCTGGAGCGGGGCGCGGACGCGGGAATGGCAAGCCAAAGAACCTCCATGGAGGGGGTGGCCGTGGCCAGAGCGGTGGCCGCGGCAACGATGGACCAGCGACGCCCAAGCGGAAGGGCAACTGCCGCTACTGCGGCATCCCAGGTCACTGGGCCAAAGAATGCCGCAGGAAGGAAAGGGACCAGCGGGAGCAGCCGGACCAACAGGCGAACGTCGCCCAGGTCGACGTCGAGCAGCCGGGCTTACTGCTGGCCACCTGCGCGATGGTGAACGCTGAGAGCGCGAACGGCTGCGCACGTGAGCCGGGCACGGAGATCTTCCTCAACGAAGCTCGGGTCGTGCCCGTGGCGACGGACGATGACAGGTGGTACCTCGACACTGGCGCTAGCAATCACATGACAGGGCGCCGCGACATGCTCTCGGAGCTCAACGAGACGATACGAGGTACTGTATGTTTTGGTGACGGCTCGGTCGTGCAGATTTGTGGGTGCGGCGTCGTGCTCTTCACGTGCCGCAATGGTGAACATCGTGCACTCGCTGACGCCTACTACATCCCACAACTACACACAAGCATCGTCAGCGTTGGGCAGCTCGATGAGCACGGCTGCAAAGCTGTGATCGAGTATGGGGAACTCTGCCTGTATGACAGGCAGAGGCTGCTGCTTGCACGGGTGCGGCGGACGAGCAACCGGCTCTACGCCGTGGCTCTGAACTTGGCCGCTCCTGTGTGCCTCCTCGCCGGAGTTCAGGACGATGCCTGGAGGTGGCACGCAAGGTTCGGGCACCTGCACTTCCGCGCACTGCATGATCTCGGTGCAAAGGGCATGGTGCGCGGTATGCTAGCGATCGCGCACCTCGACCAGTTCTGCGAGGCCTGCACCATCGGGAAGATGCACCGCACGCCCTTCCCGCGCGCGTCGCCTTATGGAGCGGAGAGCGCGCTCGATCTTGTGCACGGCGACTTGTGCGGCCCGATCACTCCGGTGACGGCCAGCGGTAACAAGTATTTCCTGTTAATAGTTGATGATTTCAGCAGATACATGTGGCTTGAGGTACTGAAAACCAAGGATGAGGCGTTTCGATACTTCAAGAAGATGAAGGCACACACGGAGATGCAGGGAAATGCCAGGCTCCGGGCGTTCCGCATAGACCGAGGAGGCGAGTTCACCTCGAACGAATTCGCCGCCTACTATGAAGAACTGGGGATCCAGAGGAACACGACGACGCCGTACTCTCCTCAGCAGAACGGAGTGGTCGAACGGAGGAACCAGACCATCGTGGAGATGGCGCGCAGCCTTATGAAGGCCATGGGCGTGCCGTGCGCGTTCTGGGGCGAGGCTGTGCACACCGCCATCCACATCCTCAACCGGTCACCAACCAGAAGCCTGCAGGGCATTACTCCTTATGAGGCGTGGCGCAAGAAGAAGCTGGCGGTGGACTACTTCCGCATGTTCGGCTGCGTCGCGCATGTCTAGATCATCGGACAAGGGGGTGACCAAGCTGGCGGACAGGTCGTGTCCTGGCATCTTCCTGGGGTACGAGCCGGGGACGAAGGGTTATCGGGTGTACGACTCGGTTGGCAAGCGTCTATACATCACATGCGATGTGCGCTTCGAGGAGGAGAGGCGCTGGGACTGGAGCAAGGACAGTGGCGGCTCGGCGCACGCCCGCGAGTTCACTGTCGTCTACTCCGACGCGAGTGCGCCCGTAACCACGACCTACACCGTGTCGCAGGAGGCAGTGGGGTCACCGCGGGCGCCTGCAACGCCAACTACACCAAGCACACCAGTTCCAGTGCAATCCCCTTGGAAGCCCGTGTCCGGCGAGTCGAGCGTGGGCGCGTCGACTGCGTCGAGCATGCCAGCATCAGCAAGTGCCAGTCCATCTACGCCGACACCGATATTCTACGAGCCCGAAGACGGGTGGGTGACTCCGCCCACTGGTGAGTCGTTCGATGCCGAGGGGGTGCCCGTCCACTTCAAGTCGATGGAGTACGTGATCGATCACGCTCCAGAGTGCACACTAGAGTACAGTGGGCTCTGTCTCTCTGCTGCAGAAGAGCCTGCGTCCATCGACGATGCTCTGGAGGAGCTAGCATGGCGAAACGCGATGGAGGCAGAGATGGAGTCCATCCGCTCCAACAACACCTGGGAGCTTGCCACGCTCCCGGCAGGCCACCGTGCGATCGGGTTGAAGTGGGTGTACAAGGTGAAGCGAGACCTGGCCGGCAACATCATCAAACACAAAGCGCTGTTGGTGGCGAAGGGTTATGTACAGAAACAAGGGGTCGACTTCGATGAGGTTTTCGCGCCCTTTGCCCGGCTGGAGATCGTGCGCGTCCTGCTTGCCGTGGCTGCGCACCGAAGCTGGAGCGTGCACCATATGGATGTGCGCTCGGCCTTCCTCAACGGTGAACTGGAGGAGGAGGTGTATGTGCACCAGCCAGCAGGATTCGTCGACAACGATGATGCTCACAAGGTACTCAAACCGCGGATGGCGTTGTACGGGCTCCGGCAGGCGCCACGGGCTTGGAATGCCAAGCTAGACCTCACACTGCAGTCACTTGAGTTCGCGAGGTGTCAGTTGGATCATGCTCTGTACAGGCGCGGAGATGATTCAGATTTCCTGCTGGTGGGGGTGTACGTCGATGATCTGATCATCACGGGCACTTCTGCTGACGCCATTGAGGGGTTTAAGACCCAGATGCAGGAACTCTTCCAAATGACAGATCTCGGGCTGCTCAGTTACTATCTTGGCATTAAAGTGAAGCAAGAACATGGCATGATCACCGTTTGTCAGTCCGTATATGCTGCCAAGATCTTGGAAGATGCTGGGATGAGTGACTGCAACCCGAGCTTGACACCCATGGAGCATCGCCTGAAGGTTGTCAAGAACACTGGAGAAGCAGTCGATGCAACCAGGTATCGTAGCATCATTGGGAGTCTGAGATATCTGGTGAACACGCGTCCGGATATTCCATATTCTGTAGGTGTAGCCAGCAGGTTCATGGAAGCACCGGAAAACAACACTGGGCGATCATCAGACAGATTTTGAGGTATGATCGAGGCACATTGAACTATGGTTGCACCTACAAGGCAGGAGAAGGGACTGTCCTGACAGGGTTCAGCGACAGCGACCATGCAGGTGATCTGACAGATAGGAAGAGCACAACAGGTCTGGTGTTCTTCATGGGGCCTAGTGTCATCACTTGGAGCTCACAGAAGCAGAAGATCGTGGCTTTGTCCTCCTATGAGGCTGAGTATATAGCAGCAGCTACAGCAGCTACACAAGCTGTTTGGCTCAGAGGACTACTATCAGAAATGCTTGGAACAGAGAAGCAGAAGGATCAGCTCAAGATCGACAACAAGTCAGCAATTGAGCTAACCAAAAATCCAGTGCACCATGATAGGAGTAAACACATTGACCTGAGGTATCACTACATCAGAGAGTGTGTTGAAGAAAGAAAAGTGGAGGTTGAGCTTGTGCGGACTGAAGATCAGTTGGCTGATATACTGACTAAGTCACTTGGGCGTGCTAAGTTCACAGAGCTCCGATGCAGACTCGGGATCATTCAGGTCAAGTGAGAGCAACAGGATTAGGGGGTGATTTGAAGTATAATCCTAGTTGCTAGGTTCAGTTATCTACTCTAAGTCTCCTTAGCTGAATAAGTGGCCGGCAGCGTGTGTATGTCCACGTCCAGTTCAGTCTTTGTTTTCTTCAGTTAGTTCAGTTAGCGCCGGCAAGACCGCTTCCATGGGATGCTGTGGAATCTCAGCGGGTTTGGCGGCGGCGTAGTTGCTCGCGCGAGCTTAGTGTCGTGGGATGGTACGATCAGTAGGCTAGGTGTGCGTGGGCGTGATCACCTTTGTATTCGGCAACTCGTTTGAGCTCTGCATAAATAACAGAAAGGCCCGAAAAGCTGCAATCAGTTCAGCAGCGCAAAACCCTCTATCAGACGTGTTCTTCCTCCTCCTCGCGATCCAATCTTGCTCCTCCCTTCTCTCGTGTTCGGTAGGCCAGTTTCTGCAACAAGTGGCATCAGAGCCTCGGTGGTGTTCGATCCATCCTCGGCGCCGGCGGTGTTTGATCCGTCGGAGAGATGGCTGGCAGCGACGACGACAAGGCGACGAAGAAGAAAGAGGAAGAAGAGGCCGCGGCGGAGGCATCGGCGCTTGGAAACGCCCTGGCCCAGTTCTCCACCGAGGAGGGGTCGGGGGTGCGCGTCGTGGAGCGCGTCGTGCATGCTGGTGGCGGCGGCGCGCCTCCAATGATGCTCAATCGCACCAACTACTCTGATTGGGCCATGATCACTAAGCTCCAGTTGCAGGCTGACGAACTGTGGCGCGTGGTGGAGACAGGCCAAGGGACGGACCGCAACGACCGATGCGCCATGATCGCCCTCCTCAAGGGGGTACCGCCGGAGCTCATGCGGATCCTGGGCGCCAAGGCCACAGCCAAGGAGGCCTGGGACACTCTGAAGACCATGCGGGTCGGCATCGAGCGTGTCCGCGAGGCCAAGGTGCAAACTCGCCGCTCAGAGTACGAGGCGCTCCGGTACAAGGACGGCGAGGGAATCGAGTTGTACGTGATGCGGCTCAGGACGATCATCGATGACCTGCAAGCGCTCGGCGATCCTGTGGACGAGCACAAGGCCGTCCTCAAGGTGCTCCGCACTGTGCCACGCCCGTACCGTGAGATGGCTGTGGCGATCGAGTCACTCATCAACACCAAGCAGCTCTCTCTCGAGGACTCTGTGGCCGGCTCCTTGTCGTCGAGGAGCGAGAGTGCGAGGAAACACCGGCGCCCGACGCGCAGCTGTTGTACACCATCGATCAGTGGCGGGCACACGAGAAGCAGCTAGACCAAAGCGGCGCGTCCTCAGGCCCTGGAGCGGGGCGTGGACGCGGGAATGGCAAGCCAAAGAACCTCCATGGAGGGGGTGGCCGTGGCCAGAGCGGTGGCCGCGGCAACGATGGACCAGCGACGCCCAAGCGGAAGAGCAACTGCCGCTACTGCGGCATCCCAGGTCACTGGGCCAAAGAATGCCGCAGGAAGGAAAGGGACCAGCGGGAGCAGCCGGACCAACAGGCGAACGTCGCCCAGGTCGACGTCGAGCAGCCGGGCTTACTGCTGGCCACCTGCGCGATGGTGAACGGTGAGAGCGCGAATGGCGGCGCACGTGAGCCGGGCACGGAGATCTTCCTCAACGAAGCTCGGGTCGTGCCCGTGGCGACGGACGACGACAGGTGGTACCTCGACACCGGCGCTAGCAATCACATGACAGGGCGCCGCGACATGCTCTCGGAGATCAACGAGACGATACGAGGTACTGTACGTTTTGGTGACGGCTCGGTCGTGCAGATTTGTGGGTGCGGCGTCGTGCTCTTCACGTGCCGCAACAGTGAACATCGCGCACTCGCCGACGCCTACTACATCCCACAACTACACACAAGCATCGTCAGCGTTGAGCAGCTCGATGAGCACGGCTGCAAAGCTGTGATCGAGGATGGGGAACTCTGCCTGTATGACAGGCAGAGGCTGCTGCTTGCACGGGTGCGGCGGACGAGCAACCGGCTCTACGTCGTGGCTCTGAACTTGGCCGCTCCTGTGTGCCTCCTCGCCTGAGTTCAGGACGATGCCTGGAGGTGGCACACAAGGTTCGGGCACCTGCACTTCCGCGCACTGCATGATCTCGGTGCAAAGGGCATGGTGCGCGGTATGCCAGCGATCGCGCACCTCGACCAGTTCTGCGAGGCCTGCACCATCGGGAAGATGCACCGCACGCCCTTCCCGCGCGCGTCGCCTTATGGAGCGGAGAGAGCGCTCGAGCTTGTGCACGGCGACTTGTGCGGCCCGATCACTCCGGTGACGGCCAACGGTAACAAGTATTTCCTGTTAATAGTTGATGATTTCAGCAGATACATGTGGCTTGAGATACTAAAAACCAAGGATGAGGCGTTCCGATACTTCAAGAAGATCAAGGCACACGCGGAGATGCAGGGAAATGCCAGGCTTCGGGCGTTCCGCTCAGACCGAGGAGGCGAGTTCACCTCGAACGAATTCGCCGCCTACTGTGAAGAATTGGGGATCCAGAGGAACACGACGACGCCGTACTCTCCTCAGCAGAACGGAGTGGTCGAACGGAGGAACCAGACCATCATGGAGATGGCACGCAGCCTCATGAAGGCCATGGGTGTGCCGTGCGCGTTCTGGGGCGAGGCTGTGCACACCACCATCCACATCCTCAACCGGACGCCGACCAGAAGCCTGCAGGGCATTACTCCTTATGAGGCGTGGCGCAAGAAGAAGCCGGCGGTGGACTACTTCCGCACCTTCGGCTGCGTCGCGCATGTCAAGCTCATCGGACCAGGGGTGACCAAGCTGGCGGACAGATCGTGTCCTGGCATCTTCCTGGGGTACGAGCCGGGGACGAAGGGTTATCGGGTGTACGACCCGGTCGGCAAGCGTCTATACATCACACGCGATGTGCGCTTCGAGGAGGAGAGGCGCTGGGACTGGAGCAAGGACAGTGGCAGCCCGGCGCACGCGCGCGAGTTCACTGTCGTCTACTCCGACACGGGTGCGCCCGTAACCACGACCTACACCGTGTCGCAGGAGGCAGTGGGGTCACCGCGGGCGCCTGCAACGCCAAGTACACCAAGCACACCAGTTCCAGTGCAATCCCCTTGGATGCCCGTGTCCGGCGAGTCGAGCGTAGGCGCGTCGACTGCGTCGAGCGTGCCAGCATCAGCAAGTGCCAGTCCATCTACGCCGACACCGAAATTCTACAAGCCCAAAGACGGGTGGGTGACTCCGCCCACCGGTGAGTCGTTCGATGCCGAGGGGGTGCCCGTCCACTTCAAGTCGATGGAGTACGTGATCGATCACGCTCCAGAGTGCACGCTGGAGTACAGTGGGCTCTGTCTCTCTACTGCAGAAGAGCCTGCGTCCATCGACGATGCTCTGGAGGAGCTAGCATGGCGAAACGCGATGGAGGCAGAGATGGAGTCCATCCGCTCCAACAACACCTGGGAGCTTGCCACGCTCCCGGCAAGCCACCGTGCGATCGGGTTGAAGTGGGTGTACAAGGTGAAGCGAGACCCGGCCGGCAACATCATCAAACACAAAGCGCTGCTGGTGGCGAAGGGTTATGCACAGAAACAAGGGGTCGACTTCGATGAGGTTTTCGCGCCCGTTGCCCGACTGGAGATCGTGCGCGTCCTGCTTGCCGTGGCTGCGCACCGAAGCTGGAGTGTGCACCATATGGATGTGCGCTCGGCCTTCCTCAACGGTGAACTGGAGGAGGAGGTGTATGAGCACCAGCCAGCAGGATTCGTCGACAACGATGATGCTCACAAGGTACTCAAACCGCGGATGGTGTTGTACGGGCTCCGGCAGGCGCCACGGGCTAGGAATGCCAAGCTGGACCTCACACTGCAGTCACTTGAGTTCGCGAGGTGTCAGTTGGATCATGCTCTGTATAGGCGCGGAGATGATTCAGATTTCCTGCTGGTGGGGGTGTACGTCGATGATCTGATCATCACGGGCACTTCTGCTGACGCCATTGAGGGGTTTAAGACCCAGATGCAGGAACTCTTCCAAATGACAGATCTCGGGCTGCTCAGTTACTATCTTGGCATTGAAGTGAAGCAAGAACATGGCATGATCACCGTTTGTCAGTCCGGATATGCTGCCAAGATCTTGGAAGATGCTGGGATGATTGACTGCAACCCGAGCTTGACACCCATGGAGCATCGCCTGAAGGTTGTCAAGAACACTGGAGAAGCAGTCGATGCAACCAGGTATCGCAGCATCATTGGGAGTCTGAGATATCTGGTGAACACGCGTCCGGATATTGCATATTCTGTAGGTGTAGCCAGCAGGTTCATGGAAGCACCCGGAAAACAACACTGGGCGATCATCAGACAGATTTTCAGGTATGTTCGAGGCACATTGAACTATGGTTGCACCTACAAGGCAGGAGAAGGGACTGTCCTGACAGGGTTCAGCGACAGCGACCATGCAGGTGATCTGACAGACAGGAAGAGCACGACAGGTCTGGTGTTCTTCATGGGGCCTAGTGTCATCACTTGGAGCTCACAGAAGCATAAGATCGTGGCTTTGTCCTCCTGTGAGGCTGAGTATATAGCAGCAGCTACAGCAGCTACACAAGCTGTTTGGCTCAGAGGACTAGTTTCAGAAATGCTTGGAACAGAGAAGCAGAATGTTCAGCTCAAGATCAACAACAAGTCAGCAATTGAGCTAAGCAAAAATCCAGTGCACCATAATAGGAGTAAACACATTGACCTGAGGTATCACTACATCAGAGAGTGTGTTGAAGAAGGAAAAGTGGAGGTTGAGCTTGTGCGGACTGCAGATCAGTTGGCTGATATACTGACTAAGTCACTTGGGCGTGCTAAGTTCACAGAGCTCCGATGCAGACTCGGGATCATTCAGGTCAAGTGAGAGCAACAAGATTAGGGGGTGATTTGAAGTATAATCCGAGTTGCTAGGTTCAGCTATCTACTCTAAGTCTCCTTAGCTGAATAAGTGGCCGGCAGCGTGTGTATGTCCACTCGTCCGGTTCAGTCTTTGTTTTCTTCAGTTAGTTTAGTTAGCGCCGGCAAGACCGCTTCCATGGGATGGCGTGGAACCTCAGCGGGTTTGGCGGCGGCGTAGTTTCTCGCGCGAGCTTAGCATCGTGGGATGGCACGATCAGTAGGCTAGGTGTGCGTGGGCGTGATCTCCTTTGTATTCGGCAACTCGTTTGAGCTCTACATAAATAACAGAAAGACCCGAAAAGCTGCAATCAATTCAGCAGCGCAAAACCCTCTGTCAGACCTGTTCTTCCTCCTCCTCGCGATCCAATCTTGCTCCTCCCTTCTCTCGCGTTCGGCAGGCCAGTTTCTGCAACAACACAGATTCCATCGGTGGTGTTGGTCGGTTGCAGACGAGGAAGGTGATCGGCAAGCTCAAGCCGAGTCCGAGTGCCCTCCCTGGCTGTACATGGAAAATGAAGACGGAGAGAACAACATGCGTGTCATCACGGGGACCCTGTCCACACCTTCAACCCCGAGACAAAGGTGGATTCCAATAGGTTCAATAACAAGGCAAAGTTCGTCCACGAGCATACCACTGAGGGCTGGATGTTTTTCAAGGACCACAACGTGATAAACAAGTTGGCAACGACGAGCCAGATGAATAGTTACAACGATGTGTAACGTACGGCCAGTGGTGGGACTGCCAATGTCGTGGACAGTCTGGAGCTTCAACGTCTAGAATCTCATGAATGCGCCTGCCTCCAGGAAGGAGCTGTGGCGGAATGACGTCGGCAGCCAAGTACTCCGTCCAGAGTTGACAATGATCTGATGTACGCATGTATCACTGCAAGATCTTTTTGGGAATCCCAATGGAAGTAGACTACTCCGTGGCAAAGCAGGGCAGGTTTGATTACTCTTTGATTGTTAGATTAATCAAGTGCACCACATTATCGCCAGTGCATTCTTATGACCTTGATCTATTTTTACGTCGTGTGTGGAGCCCATATCCTATATCCATAAGTAGTTGATCCTCACTATCCTATTTATCTCAACATGCACACATGCCACCTCATCAAAGGCCCACCACTACATGCATGAGAAAAAGTTTTTCATTATTAGTTAATCTCATGCACACCTTTCATCTCACCACACATGTCACCTCATCAAAAGTTCACTCAACATGCATGAAAAAAAAAGTTTCCATTATGTTATGCCACTAATATTGAAAATATTTTCTGACTACACAATAATCGAAGACAGTATATAATATTTATTTTTAGCTTTGGTTCATATATTATTAATTCAACGATGAAAAGCTCATACAATCAAATCACTCAAATATATTGCTATAGATTCCCGTAGCAACGCATCGCGTTATGCTTAATAAAGCTGGAGATTGTTATATGCCAGAATCAATTTTACGCTAAGTTGCAAACTGCGTTGGTCAGTTTTTTTGTGTTGCTAATACCGTATAAGCAATGGACAAAATGGTAACAACTTAGCCGAGAGTGTCAAATAGTTTACCTATTATGATATTTGTACTTTAAGTAATCATGCTTTGTCTTTTTAGTGTGCAGGTCAACTGCATTATAAGGAGTCATTCATCTTTAGCTATTGTCGGTTAATAATGTGTTACGAGCGAACCACGAATCTCCATGTAGCTACTTGAAGAATTCACTTCATGATACAGCTTGGTGATATACGGTGTGGAAACTCGTTGTACAATTTATTTTACATTAATTGAAAAATAATCTCGTCTTTCTTTTTTTCAAATTAATACACTTGTAAACTACTTCACAACATCAAATTACATACCTCCGGTATTGTATTTAAGAGAAGAAACAATTAATACTCCAACGGATACCATTGTTAGCCGGTTAACGATGCCAAGATGGACGAGACCATGATTATTTTCACACCCGACCTTCGGGCAAGGAAAGGTTACAATATTGTAATATTAAAAAATCATTGAATGCCTGATAAAATTACTAAATCATGATTGTTTATTTCATTGATTTTCGTTGCCAGCATGGGTACTGGGACAGACCAGACTGATTTTACTTGTTTTGTTTGAAATGGATAATAAATACGACACATGAGGTCATCTACAAGAGCTACGTACATATATACCAGTGTACACCCAAACTCACCAGGCACACACACACTATATATATATCTACTCGTGAGGGAGCTAGCTAGTAACAGCAAACCACACTCTAAATTACCAAAGTACAGTACTAGCAAGAACATGGAGGCTTCCTTTGGAAATGTCGTGCTGTTGTTAATTTGATCTAGGACTAGGAGACATTGGGAAATGGCATAGTGCCCATATACTCCGTGATGCATAATGGGTGAAAACCCCATATATGTGACAGCCAGTAGTGTGCGGCTGGCTGTGTACACACGTATCGCAATCGGAGGTCTATAGCAATCCACCAAGGAACAAGGCCAAACCACGTGTGCCTCCCGCTGTTGGTGTTTGCTAGTCTATTCCGTGCACCAGAGACAATCAGCCAACATACCTAAAATGTGGATGGATGATCAAATATCGTACAATTTGAGAGCACTAGTAGAAAAGGGGGCAATGGTCCAGGCCGGGTCAGCCCATTAGTCCCGGTTCAATTCAGAACCGGGACCAATGGGGGCATTGGACCCGGTTCGTGAGCCCCGGGGGCCGGCCGGGCCATGTGGGCCATTGGTCCCGGTTCGGCTGGACCTATTGGTTCCGATTGGTGGGACGAACCGGGACCAATGCGCCTCGCTCCTGGCCCACCACCATTGGTCCCGGTTGGTGGCGTGAACCGGGACCAAAGGCTGCCCTTTAGTCCCGGTTCGTGGCACGAACCGGGACCAATTAGTTGCCTATATCTACCCCTCACCCGCAAGCAGAGCACTCCCAGTGCTCTGTTTTTCGTGGCCGGCGAGGGGAGAGCTTTGTGGTGCTCTAGATCACCTCCTATGCACACGAGGTGTTCGATGGAATGCCCGAGCCACACTACTTAAACTTTCTCCTCTCCAAGCTCGATATCCAAGCTCCATTTTCCTTAATATTTGTCTAGATTTAGCGGTCCGTCACGTCCCTTCCCCGTCTTCACCGCCGTCGATCGCGCGCTCCGATCTCGTCGCCCGCA
Organism: Triticum dicoccoides; assembly: GCF_002162155.2. NCBI lineage: Eukaryota > Viridiplantae > Streptophyta > Magnoliopsida > Poales > Poaceae > Triticum > Triticum dicoccoides. Next base: position 37,600,736 of record NC_041383.1, read on the forward strand.
CCACCGTGGTGAGCCTCTTGTTCTTATCTTCTTTCTGAAAGGAAAAAAATATTCTTACTGGTATATTTATATAGATACTTGTATAATTTTCTTACTTTTATTATTGCATCTTATATAGTGCGATGGTTTTGGTATCCGCCCCCGTCGGCCCTCGTCCTGTCTATGATTCGGATGTGGTATATATTATCTTTTCATAACTATTGGTTCATTTATTGTTTATGACAATTATGCCGACCAACGTGACATAGATTTTATTTATCTAGGAGGTTGTTGAACCGGAAATTCCAACCGACCCTATTGTCGAGAGGTTAAATTTAGTTGAAGAAGAAAACAATTTGTTGAAAGAAAAAATTAGAAAAATTGAGGAGGAGAAGATGATATCGGAGTTGCATGTTGCGGATGTCGTCGATGATCACAAGATCAAGATGGATGCAATGCGCTTGAAGATTAGAAAGATTAGAAAATATGCCATTCATACCGAGGCTTGGTATCATTATGCCATTGGATCAGTTCTTACATTGGTTGCGATTATGATCGCATTTGTTTTCGCATTGAAATGTTTTACATAGTTTCAGTGTATGGTTTAATTAATTTAGATGCTCTGCAGAGCTTTATGTTGTTAGATGAGAACTATGTATGTACTTTGGTTTTAATGTGATGATGAACTTCTATTAATTTGGTCACTTAATTATCTATTCATGATGTTCTGTAATGATTTTTGACATACTTAATTATATATAATGCACGCAGATGAACCGGCAATGTATGTACGGTTCAAGACACACCTCCGAGTACATTAAGGGCGTGCATGATTTTCTCGAAGTGGCTGAGGCAAACAAGCAGAATGGTTTTATGTGTTGTCCATGCCCTATATGCGGGAATACGAAGTCTTACTCTGACCGGAAAATCCTCCACACCCACCTGCTTTACAAGGGTTTCATGCCACACTATAATGTTTGGACGAGGCACGGAGAAATAGGGGTTATGATGGAAGACGGCGAAGAAGAAGAGTACGATGACAACTATGTGCCCCCTGAATACGTGATGCTACTAAACATCAAGAGGAACCAGACGATGTGCACGATGATGCTGCAACGGGCGAAGCTGCTGAAGATCAAGAGGAACTAGACGATGTGCCCGATGATGATGATCTCCGCTGGGTCATTGTCAATGCAAGGACGCAATGCGAAAGTCAAAAGGAGAAGCCGAAGTTCGATCGCATGTTAGAGGACCACAAAAAAGGGTTGTACCCCAATTGCGAAGATGGCAACACAAAGCTCGGTACCGTACTGGAATTGCTGCAGTGGAAGACAGAGAATGCTGTGCCTGACAAAGGATTTGAGAAGCTACTGAAAATATTGAAGAAGAAACTTTCAAAGGATAACGAATTGCCCGACAGTACATACACAGCAAAGAAGGTCGAATGCCCTCTAGGATTGGAGGTGCAGAAGATACATGCATGCCCTAATGACTGCATCCTCTTCCGTGGTGCGTACAAGGATCTGAACGCATGCCCGGTATGCGGTGCATTACGGTATAAGATCAGACGAGATGACCCTGGTGATGTTGACGGCAAGCCCCCCGGGAAGAGGGTTCCTGCGAAAGTGACGTGGTATGCTCCTATAATACCACGGTTGAAACGTCTGTTCAGAAACAGAGAGCATGCCAAGTTGATGCGATGGCACAGTGAGGACCGTCAGAAAGACGGAAGTTGAGAGCACCCGCTGACGGGTCGCAGTGGAGAAAAATCGAGAGAAAGTACTGGGATGAGTTTGAAAGTGAGCCAAGGAACGTATGGTTTGCTTTAAGCGCGGATGGCATTAATCCTTTCGGGGAGCAGAGCAGCAATACAGCACCTGGCCCGTGACTCTATGTATGTATAACCTTCCTCCTTGGATGTGCATGAAGCGGAAGTTCATTATGATGCCAGTTCTCATCCAAGGCCCTAAGCAACCCGGCAACGACATTGATGTGTACCTAAGGCCATTAGTTGAAGAACTTTTACAGCTGTGGAATGGAAACGGTGTACGTACATGGGATGAGCACAAACAGGAGGAATTTAACCTAAAGGCGTTGCTGTTCGTGACCATCAATGATTGGCCCGCTCTCAGTAACCTTTCAGGACAGACAAACAAGGGATACCACGCATGCGCGCACTGTTTACTTGACACCGATAGTATATACCTGGCAAGCTGTAGGAAGAATGTGTACCTGGGCCATCGTCGATTTCTTCCGACCAACCATCAATGCCGAAAGAAAGGAAAGCATTTCAAAGGCGAGGCAGATCATCGGATGAAGCCCGCAATGCGTACCGGTGATCACGTACTTGCTATGGTCAATGATTTACACGTAATCTTTGGAAAGGGTCCCGGCGGACTAGCTGTTCCGAGTGGCGCTGGGGGACACGCACCCATGTGGAAGAAGAAATCTATATTTTGGGACCTACCCTACTGGAAAGACCTAGAGGTCCGCTCTTCGATTGATGTGATGCACGTGACGAATAACCTTTGCGTGAACCTGCTAGGCTTCTTGGGCGTGTATGGGAAGACAAAAGATACAGCTGAGGCACGGGAGGACCTACAACGTTTGCACGAAAAAGACAGCATGCCTCCAAAGCAGTATGAAGGTCCTGCCAGCTATGCTCTTATCAAAGAAGAGAAGGAAATCTTCTTTGAATGCCTGCTTAGTATGAAGGTACCGACTGGCTTCTCGTCTAATATAAAAGGAATAATAAATATGGTAGAGAAAAAGTTTCAGAACCTAAAGTCTCATGACTGTCACGTGATTATGACACAACTGCTTTCGGTTGCATTGAAGGGGCTTCTACCGGAAAACGTCCGATTAGCCATTGTGAAGCTATGTGCATTCCTCAATGCAATCTCTCAGAAGGTGATCAATCCAGAAATCATACCAAGGCTAAGGAGTGATGTGGTGCAATGTCTTGTCAGTTTCGAGCTGGTGTTCCCACCATCCTTCTTCAATATCATGACGCACGTCCTAGTTCATCTAGTTGACGAGATTGTCATTCTGAGCCCCGTATTTCTACACAATATGTACCCCTTTGAGAGGTTCATGGGAGTCCTAAAGAAATATGTCCGTAACCGCGCTAGGCCAGAAGGAAGCATCTCCATGGGCCATCAAACAGAGGATGTCATCGGGTTTTGTGTTGACTTCATTCCTGGCCTTAAGAAGATAGGTCTCCCTAAATTGCGATTTGAGGGGAGACTGACTGGAAAAGGCACACTTGGAAGGGACTCAATAATATGCAGGGACGGATATTCTTAGTCTCAAGCACACTACACAGTTCTACAGAACTCTACCTTGGTGACCCCGTATGTCGATGAACACAAGAACAGTCTGCGCTGCAAACACCCGGAGCAGTGCGACGACTGGATTACATGTGAACACATCAGGACTTTCAACAGTTGGTTGGAAGCACGTATCAGAGGTGACAACACTGTTTGTGATGAGCTGTACTTGTTGTCCAGGGGACCATCTTTGACTGTATTGATTTGGAAAGGATATGAGATAAACGGGAATACATTTTACACGATTGACCAAGATCAAAAAAGCACCAACCAAAACAGCGGTGTCCGCTTTGATGCAACAACCGAGAGGGAAAGGACACATATTATGGTTACATAGTGGACATATGGGAACTTGACTACGGACATGATTTTAAGGTCCCTTTGTTTAAGTGCAAATGGGTCAATCTGCCAGGAGGCGGGGTACACGTAGACCCACAGTACGGAATGACAACAGTGGATCTGAAAAATCTTGGGTACACTGACGAACCGTTCGTCCTAGCCAATGATGTGGCACAGTGTCACGACCGGTTTTTCAATAAAACAATTATTGAGAAAATTGATCTTTAGATCTCATTATAGGAAAAGTTATCCTCACTGGTAGACAAATACTTGATAAACAGAGTACCAGTAGCATTAAATATATCACAGGGTTGAGCTGAGGCTGCTCAACAATTTATTACATAAGGGCGGTTATGGCACAGGGGTTTGGTGACATTCTACGAGCTCGAGATAAAAAGTGGTGGTGGATAACTTGACTCCTAACTGGCAGCTCATCGAGCGTCGAGGTGAGGCTCGATGAATTTATTTCTGGGATGGCGGAAGCGGATATGATACAGTGACCAAATGCAGGATCGCACGGGACTGACTGGGACTCCTCTAGGCGTCGGACTCGCTATCGAACTCTTTATCCATGAGATCGCCTTCATCAACATCTGGCCAAATCAACAAGCCAGGTGAGTACTTTGAAAGTACTCGCAAGACAGTTCGAACAAAAGATATAAAAAATGCATGCACGAATGCGTCATGAGCAAAAAAAATGATGCTCGATCCAATAATAATATTTTTGCACGACTTGATAAGTAAAACAAATAACTGAAACCGATCGGGTGTCTGGAGCGACGCCTCGAAAGTAAACAAATAAAGTTCATGCCGCAGTCGGGTGTCTAAGCGACACCACATAAAGGGCTTATAAAAGAAATGCCACAGTCGGGCGTCTTAGCGACACCACATAAAGGGCTTATAAAAGAAATGCCACAGTCGGGCGTCTTAGCGACACCACATAAAGGGCTTATAAATGAAATGTCACAGTCGGACATCTGAGTGACCGTGGCAGTCCAACAATGAAATCCATTCCTATCTCGTCCCACTTCCATTCGGGTATCTTGTTTGGCTGTAACAGCCCGGCTGGTTTCTGGTGCTCGGCCTTGATGCGTTGACAAGAGTCACAGTATGCAATGAACGTGGCTATGTCTCTCTTCATACCGTGCCACCAAAATTTTTCCTGAAGGTCTTTGTACATCTTTGTTCCTCTGGGATGGATTGATTACGGAGCGGTGTGGCTTTCAGCCAGAATCTGTTGTTTGAGGTTCTTGATATTCGGTACGCAAAGTCTCTCTCCGTACCACAATATTCCTTGCTTCTGAGGCCTTGCCCAAACTCACTTTCCTTTTTATGCCTTCAATGCTGGGGTGTCCGTGCTGAGCCTCCTTGATCTTTTCCATCAGGGTAGGCTGTATTTCCAAGTTCGACACACTCCCTTCGGTGACCATTATTAAATTGAGTTTGGCAAATTCCTGTTGAAATTCTGGCCTCAAATTTGGTATACTGTCGTTGTCTGGGCTCGGATTCCGACTAAGGGCATCTGCCACAACATTTGCTTTTTCCGGGATGGTAGTGAATCCCAACATCATAATCCTTCACCAACTCCAACCAGCATCGTTGCCGTAATTTAAGTTCCAGCTGTGTGAAAATATACTTAAGACTCTTATGGTCTGTGTATATTTCACAATGATTTCCAAGTAGGAAGTGTCTCCATTCCTTGAGTGCATGGATGACCGCTGCCAATTCTAAGTCATGAGTGGGATAATTCTCCTCATGCTTGCGAAGTTGTCTGGAGACATACGCAACTACCTTGCCTTCTTGCATCAATACGCATCCGAAGCCTTTCCGGGATGCGTCACAATACACCTCAAAATTCTTGTGTATGTCTGGCACAATTAATACTGGTGCCGTTGTTAATTTGCTTTTTAGCTCTTGGAAGCTTTTCTCACATGCTTCCGTCCATTCAAACTTCTTGCCTTTCTTGAGCAACTGCGTCATTGGCTTTGCTATGGTGGAGAATCCTTCAATAAATCTCCGATAATAGCCTGCCATTCCCAAGAAACTCCGTACGTCCATTACGCTAGCTGGTGGTTTCTAGCCAAGTACGGCCTTGACCTTTTCCGGGTCTACTGCAATACCTTCTTGGGTGAGTACGTGGCCCAGAAAACCCACCTGTCTTAGCCAAAATTCACATTTGCTGAATTTGGCGTACAGTTGATGTTTCCTGAGTTCTCCTAGTACAATCCTGAGATGCTCGGCATGCTCTTCTGGTGTTTTGGAGTATATCAGAATATCATCGATGAATACCACAACAAACTTGTCCATATACTTCATAAATACTTTGTTCATGAGGTGAACAAAATATGCGGGGGCATTGGTTAGCCCAAATGGCATTATCGTGAACTCATACAATCCATATCTAGAAGTGAAGGCTGTCTTGGGAATATCTTCTGTTCGGACTTTTAATTGGTGGTATCCTGATCTCAAGTCAATTTTTGAGAAGACTTTGGCCTGTGCGAGCTGATCAAATAAATCATTTATTCGGGGCATTGGGTATTTGTTCTTGATTCTGACCATGTTAAGAGCTCGATAATCAATACACAATCTCAGTGTTCCATCCTTTTTCTTGGCAAATAAAATTGGAGAACCCCAAGGTGAGGAACTGGCTCGTATATATCCTTTCTCCAATAATTCTTTTATTTGCTTCTTCAATTCTACCAATTCGGATGGTGCCATTCTGTATGGTTTCTTGTAAATAGGAGCAGTTCCGGGTGCTAGCTCAATACTGAATTCTATCTCTCGGTCCGGTGGCATGCCTGGTAATTCTTATGGGAATACGTCTGGAAATTCACACACTACTGGAACCTTGTTTAGCTCAGAAACGTCCACCTTGTATAATCTTGGTTGTCGGGGTATTTGTCTCTCTTTGGCTGAAACTTTTATTGTCTTCCCATGATGGTGTGTGAGAATCACGGTCCGGTTGAAGCAGTCAATAAAACCTTTGTTGGTGGTTAACCAATCCATCCCTAGGATGACATCCAGTCCTTTGCTTTCCAATACAATAAGGTTGGTGTAAAACTTCAATCCTTCAAATTCAATAACCACACCTTGACAATAACTCTAGGCCACTTGCTTAATTCCAGGGGACTTGATGACCATTGATTTTTCCAAGGGAAGCATCGAAAAATTATTTTGCAAAGCAAAACTCTTCGAAATGAATGAGTGAGAAGCTCCAGAATCAAACAAAAACATGGCATGTATTGTGTTCACAGGGTACGTACCGAGTATGATATCCGGGGCGTTCTGTGCTTCCTCTTTGGTCACGTGGTTCAGGTGACCCTTCCGGTGGTTGTTATTGGGGTTGAAATTGTTTCGCTTTGGCGCTGAATTATTGCCACCATTGTTAGGCTTCGGGGTTGAGTTCCTTGGCTTGGGGCACTGTTTGTCATAGTGCCCTTCTTCTCCACAAGCGTAACAACTAACGCCTGGGCGATATGTGAACTCCTTGTCTCTTGCATGGAAATTCTTGATTAGGCGTGAATTATTCGTCGGGGTTTTGTGTGTACCACCCTTCTGAATTTCCGTCTTGATTCTGTGGTTGCGAGCAAAAGTAGACTGGTCCCTTTTGCGTTTGCGGAAATCTTCTAAGCTGTGTCGCTCATTTCCAGAGTAATGGACCTATCCACCAGTGTTTTAAAATCTGGGAAGGTATGTACAACCAGCTGGCATTTAAGTGCGGGTGCCAAGCCTTCCAAGAATTTTTCCATCTTCTTGCTCTCGGTCATGCGCTCTTCATTGGCGTAGCGAGACAGCAGAGTGAATTGGCTGTTGTATTCTGACACTGTCATGGTCCTTTGCTTGAGGTCATCAAATTCTCTCTTCTTGATTTTCATAACACTCTTAGGAATGTGTGCCCCACGAAAACCTTCCTTGAAATCCTCCCAGGTTATTTCATTTTCGTTGGGGTGCATGTGCAGGAAGTTTTCCCACCATGATGCAGCTGCTCCGGTGAGATAATGTGGTGCATACAATACTTTTTCACGGTCTGGACACTGTGCAATAATTAATTTTCTCTCCATGTCTCGAAGCCAGTTTTCGGCCTCAAGAGGCTTGTCAGTATGAGAAAATGTTTGGGGACGCGTTTTCTGTAACTCAGATAACTTGGATTCCTGCTGATACTGACCACGGTTATTCCCCATATGGATGAATTGGTTCATCATTTCCTGGTGTTGTTGCTGACTCTGTTCATACAGACGACACACTTGGGTAAATGTCGTTTCACTGTCCTGTTGACTTGTCTGTCCCTGAGTGAAATTGTGGTTTGGTGGTGTGCCATAATTTTCTTCGGGCTGATCTGGCATAGAGCGCGTCCACGGACGAGACATCTTTCACTCTGGGGATATATTTTGTGAAACTCGTAAGACAAGAAAGAGAGTTTGCAAAGGTCAATAAAACATACATAAAACTCCAGGATTTTTTTTTGAAAAAACACGATTGCGCGCGGAGAAGGACTATTACATATCTTACACGCAGACATAATTATACATTACATCACTCAGGATATGCGTACATAATCGTGACATATTATTGAGACTAGTGCACTTCTCCAGATCCTACATGATGCGCAAACAGGCTACTTCTCACAACCTATGTACATATAAACACATCACACAAGTCGGCACATCGCATGGCGTCTACACGTACTCTGTCGGAGATGGTGAGGATCTCCCTTGGCCTGCCGAGGGTGAGACGCAGTGACGCTAGGAAATCAACCTCCTCCTCGCTAATAGGTTCCAGACGAGGAACGCTGCGCTGAGCTGATGGAGCAGGTGCCATAGGCGGAGTAACCTGAATATGAATGGGCGAAACAGGTGGGGTAGCACGTATGGGAGTGGTTGCAATGAGTGGTGCAGCGCGAACGGGAGTGGGTTCAATGAGTGGTGCAGCGCGAACGGGAGTGGGTGCAATAGCCTGGTTGAATTCCTCAGTGGTAGGCAGACGACGAGCAGTGGCAAGAATGGTAGGTGCATGAGAAGCTGAGGATGAGATAAAAGTCAGCGGTGGAGCGGTGTGCAGGAGTTCCCTCCTGTTGGCGGCACAGCCATGGACTGAGTCCATGCGGGCAGCTACGAGGTCGTCCACCATGCTGTCGAAGGCTGCCTCCAGGGCTCGGAGATACTCGACAAGCCTCTCAAAGGCCTCGTCTCGCTCTCCTATGGGGCAAGAGAATGAGTAGTGACAGGTGTAAGGCACGTGGCATGGAAGGTAGCGGTAGCGATGGGTCTTCATTTCAGGAAGGACATCCGAAGACGAGCTATCGCCTCGCGGGCAGCCATCTGCATAGCATGCCTCTCTGTAGGCATGGCTCTCCCCAAGAATCGGAAGCGGCATATCTCAGCACGCCCTCCCCTAAATTGCACCGCGGCCTGGTGCATGGTCAGACTGTCGTTGATCTTGTATGGATAAAGTGTGAAGACTGGGCACACGGATGGCCCCATTGCGACCTGAACGATGAAGGAGAGGAGTTTGACGAACCCCTCAGGCACGTTGGTGAACATCTGTGACTCACATCCGTCGCCAGCCATCTACAAAAGTAGGCAAAAATTCTGAATGATCAGATCATAAATTTTATGCCGACTGTCAGAAAAATGACTACATTTGTAAAAACATGAATAGACTCTATCATGCTAATAACCAATTAGCGATCACACCTAGTGGCTTCCGACAGTCAGCCTGGCTCTGGTACCAAGTCTGTCACGACCGGTTTTTCAATAAAATAATTATTGAGAAAATCGATCTTTAGATCCCAGTATAGGAAAAGTTATCCTCACTGGTAGACAAATACTTGATAAACAAAGGACCGGTAGCATTAAATATATTACAGGGTTGAGCTGAGGCTGCTCAATAATTTATTACAAACTCGCCAATATCTTACATAAGGGCGGTTATGGCACAGGAGTGTGGTGACATGCTACTAGCTCGAGATAAAAAGTGGTGGTGGATAAATTGACTCCTAACTGGCAGCTCATCGAGCGTCGAGGTGAGGCTCGATGAATTTATTTCTGAGGTGGCGGAAGCGGATATGATACAGTGACCAAATGCAGGATTGCACGGGACTGACTGGGACTCCTCTAGGCGTCGGACTCGCTATCGACCTCTTCATCCATGAGATCGCCTTCATCAACATCTGGCCAAATCAACAAGCCAGGTGAGTACTTTGAAAGTACTCGCAAGACAGTTCGAACAAAAGATATAAAAAATGCATGCATGAATGCGTCATGAGCAAAAAAATGATGCTCGATCCAATAATAATATTTTTGCACGACTTGATAAGTAAAACAAATAACTGAAAACCGATCGGGTGTCTGGAGCGACGCCTCGAAAGGTAAACAAATAAAGTTCATGCCGCAGTCGGGCATCTAAGCGACACCACATAAAGGGCTTATAAAAGAAATGCCATAGTCGGGCGTCTTAGCGACACCACATAAAGGGCTTATAAAAGAAATGCCACAGTCGGGCGTCTTAGCGACACCACATAAAGGGCTTATAAAAGAAATGCCACAGTCGGGCGTCTTAGCGACACCACATAAAGGGCTTATAAAAGAAATGCCACAGTCAGAAATCTGAGCGACGTCACAGAAAGGGCTTGATAACAAAAGTAAATAACAGGTATGCCACAGTCGGATGTCTGAGCGACATCACAGA
>NC_041383.1:37611590-37615467 GCF_002162155.2 Triticum dicoccoides
AGTCGGGCGTCTTAGCGACACCACATAAAGGGCTTATAAAAGAAATGCCACAGTCGGGCGTCTTAGCGACACCACATAAAGGGCTTATAAAAGAAATGCCGCAGTCGGGCGTCTTAGCGACACCACATAAAGGGCTTATAAAAGAAATGCCACAGTCAGAAATCTGAGCGACGTCACAGAAAGGGCTTGATAACAAAAGTAAATAACAGGTATGCCACAGTCGGATGTCTGAGCGACATCACAGAAAGGGCTTATATCAAATGTAAATAACAAGTATGCCACAGTCGGATGTCTGAGCGATGTCACAGAAAGGGCTTATATCAAAAGTAATAACAAGTTAGTCCATCCACAAAAATAAACTTTCAACCGGATTTACACACATGTAGTCCACCGGGTCTTTGTCACTGAGGCTGATATCTGACAAGATAAGATGAATACAGTACTTGGACAAGTACAAGATGATTTAAAGAATTTGTGACTCTGTAGAGTTTGTACTAACTGACTACAGCCAACGGATTTCCGTAGTCAGGAAGGACAAGTTCCGTTTATGGTATTTCGGTAGAAACACATTTAACCAGTACACACCCATTTCACCTCACGAGGCCAGGAATCACCCTAGACAACGTTCAAGAAAAACTTTGAGATGGGGAGGTCACAACCTCGAATAGCATGGGATCAAATTTCTATACGCACGCTCTAAGGGGTGCCCCCCTCTCGGTCCCAACCGGAAACACCCATGCCCCCTGACCGGATGACGGGCTTTAATCCAGGGCCATGGAACCCTCATCCCGGCCTCTCTACTTGGTGTGTACCAGGAAAACGGTTGCAACTTACTAAGCCATATTCCTTGCGGAAAACAAGTGGCAGTACAGGAAGGAAATGAATGGGAATGTGATTTGATTCACGATGACACTGAAGTCAAATAGACTGGCATAAGACTGGCATGCCACAACACTGCCATCTTACCCATCCTCATGCCATCACATGGCCATGCCAATATGTATCCAACAACATATGGCTTTCCGAAACTTACTTTCCACTTTTGTGCATGAAGTATAACATTCAAAGAGATGTTCATAAACATGCCATGATACTCCTAAATGCAAACATGCAACAAACACTCATCATATCAAGAGTTCAAACATGCTTGCCTGGTTCGGAGTAGTCGGAGTTTAACTGGGTGAAGTTTGCGGCTCCGTCACCTCCTCCGGTATCTACGGTATAAGAAAATACGCACGTAACGTAAATACCACGATGTGCACAAAAAGTACTCCAAACAATTTTCAAAGAAATCTGATAAAAAACTAGACAAAAATGTAAAGAGAACAGAAAAAGAATCAAACAAAAATACTATTCTGTTTAAAAGATATAAGGGTTTTGATCCACGGACCTTTCTGTAATGAAACAGAAAACTCCCAGGGGGTTCTGTGGAAAAGTCCAGAAAACGGTTCGTTTAAAAGAAAAGAACTGAGAGACTGACAGGCGGGCTCCACCCGTCAGGTTTGAAAATTCAAACGAGGGAAATAGGGCTCGTCGGCGGCCGAGAGCTGCGGTGGTCGCCGACGGCGATCCACGGCGAGGCAAGGGGGTCGGGTGGTACCTCCGTGTTCAGTGCACCTTTCCGCGTCGGTGGGTGGTGGTGGTGGTCGCCGGCGAGCACTGTGTCGACGGCGGCCCTTGCTCCTGCGGACGGCGGTTCGGGTGGTCGTAGGCCTCGTCGGAGAGTGCTGCGGAGGACCAATTGAGGAGGGGGTTAGACCTCTGGTAGATCGAGGGGATTGTAGACGGGGTTTGGGTGTCGGGGACGGCCTCACCGGAGTTAATCGAGGTGGAGGCCGAGGCGGAACGGGGTGGCCGGAGTCGGGGGAGGAGACCTCCTCGAGGTCCTCCTAGAGGCATGGCGTGGTGTTGGTGAGGTGCAGTGGTGGTGCGTGCACGAGAGCGAGCTTGGGGCTCCTTTTTATAGGCGATCCGAGGCGGTGGTCGTGAACGGAGTTCTCCGGCGATGGTTACGGCGGCGCAGTGATTTGTCGGGGAGGTTTAGGTGGTTGATCATCGACGTGGAGGTCCACGGGCTCCGTTTAGCATCTAACCTAGGTTGGATCGGGCGTGCTGGTTGGTTTCGGCAGAACGGGGCGGCGCGGGCCCGTCGGCAGCAGAGGGCGCGCCCTGTGCTTGCCGGGCCACAGCGACATGCATGAGCCACGCGGAGGGCTAGGGCGCAAAGGGCGGCGCAGAACGGCGTAACGGGCCGAAGCAGGCTCCGTTCGGCCGCCACGGGTGGCTCTGCCACCGCGGAAGACGCCGGCGCAGGTGGGCCAGGGTGCTGCCGATGCCAGGAACCGGCCAGGTGCACGTGTGGCCCTCTGGACAAGGAGGAGGGGCTGTGCGCAACGCGCCAGGCGCACTGTCGACGCGTGACTGAACTCTGACGAAGAAAACGACACTGAAACTCTCTGAACTCTGAATCTCTCTGAAGTGCAAAGAAACAGTGCAGGCCAGGTGTTCGACAGAATGATTTTGGCATGTGGGGATTTTTTCCTTGAGCTGATTTTTGGTGGAGGGGTCTCTCAATGCAACTGGGGGTTGCCTGAATTTTGGTGGAATTTTTGGAGGAGTGGAGATATGAATTTCACCAAATTTGGCAAATCTGGTCCAAACTTGCAGAGGGTGAAAATTTTGAAAAGAAGAAGAGTAGATCTTGATGGTTCTAGGTTGTGGGTACCAAGGACCATCCAGAGGAGTTGATTTGAGATCAAATCTCAAAGGCATTAAGGTACTTGCTTTGCAAATCACCTAGGCTCAAAATAAAGGACATAATTGATTTGGGAAAAGAAATAAATGGAAAAAAATCCAAAAATGAGTTGGACTTGTTGGGACAGAAAATATGGATTGCCCCAAAGTGGAAGGAGGGGTTTTGGGGAGTTTTACCATAAGAGGCATGGTAAAACAAGAATGGATCAAAACCAAATAAAAGCCCAAAACCAAAAATGTTTTCTTTTTAGAAGAAACTAAATTCAAGAAAAGATTTTTAGAGAGCAAACTTAGAAGAGGGTTTTTAAGAAGGGTTTAAATGACGTTCTTCAAACCAAGCAAGGCTCTTTTTGAAAAAACAAAAAAAACCACAAAATTTTTTGGAGTGTCACACACAGGTTATCTATGTGAAGGACATGTCTACCAGACCGAGAAAGAGAAAAGATAAGGAAGCGAATACATCATACGATGAGCCAAAGCGCCACATAGTTCTTTCAGGAAAAAGGGACATCGTGGGAGTGGAGGACAAGACAGACATGTCTGAAGATTATGAAAAGTTTCATGAAATTCCTCCCTTCAAAGTCAAGGCTGACCCCAACATCCTGATAAATGATGAAGATTATCCAGGATTACGGCGCAATAAGCAAATGACACAAGCGAAGAAAAAGTGAAGACTTTCTCCTGCAAGTATTATGGTGATACCATGCCAACTTTGTAACTGACGAGTATGATACCATTGTCCGTTTTGTACATGCACATGCTATGTGGGTTAATTTATGATACCATGCCAACTTTCAACTTTTTCAGAGTTCATTTGAAATGCTTTAATGTCTTATGGTTCGGCCCTCGTAATAATTAAAAATAGCAACAATAAGTATTTTGTTGTAAGTAGAAACAAAATAAAATAAATAAAGCAAGAAAGAAAACAAAAAAACAAAAGAAGTGTTTTCAAATTTGAAAACTAATGGCACTAACAGAAAGTTTATAATTTTCCTAAAACCAAGAGCAAAAACAATTAAAAATAAAGCAAAAAACAAAAGAAAATCAATAATGCAGAAAACAAAACAAATAAAACAACAATAAGTATTTTGTTGTAAGTAGAAACAAAATAAAATAAATAAAG
>NC_041383.1:37615844-37617737 GCF_002162155.2 Triticum dicoccoides
TAATAAGTATTTTGTTGTAAGTAGAAACAAAATAAAATAAATAAAGCAAGAAAGAAAACAAATAAACAAAAAAAGTGTTTTCAAATTTGAAAACTAATGGCACTAACAGAAAGTTTATAATTTTCCTAAAACTAAAAGCAAAAAACAATTAAAAAATAAAGCAAAAAACAAAAGAAAATAAATAATGCAGAAAACAAAACAAAAAAACTGGAAAAATAAATAAATATAGCAACAATAAGTAAAGAAAACAAAAAAACAAAAAAAATGCCTCCTACTGGGCCCCCACGGCCTGAATACGACATGAAACCCTACTATGGGCCAGGATTCAGGCCCGCAGTAGGCCCAGAAGGCCCATCAGGCAAAGCAATAGCAAGTAGGCCCGAAAGCCTGCGATGGAGAGGAGCTCGAGAGGGGTGCGGCAGTGGCGCTTATAAACAATTGCGCGCCCCTCTCAACAAGCGAGGTGGGACTAAACTTTGGCCCCGAGGCGGGCAGCACAGGGGCCTTTGGTCCCGGTTGGTGGCACCAACCGGGACTAAAGGGGGAGGCATTAGTCCCTGTTGGTGCCACCAACCGGTACCAAAGGCCACCGGTTCCCGCCCTTTGGGCTGCCGAAAAAGAGGCCTTTGGTCCCGGTTGGTGGCACCAACCGGGACTAAAGGGTGCATTAGTCCCGGTTGGTGCAGCCAACCGGGACTAAATGTTTTGCTATATAAGCAACACTTAGCAGTTTCCGGCCAAATCGCCCACTTCTCCCCCGACGCACCCTGCACCTCCTCGTCGTCGTCGCCGCCCGATGCCCCTGCTCCACCTTGCCGTCGGCGCCGCCACCGACGCCGTCAGGCTGCTCGCCTGAGCCGTCGCCGCCGCCCCTGTCCTGCGCGGCCGGCGCGCGCCGCCCCTGTCCTGCGCGGCCGCCGCACCGCCGCCCCTGCCCTGCGCGGCCGCCGCGCGCCGCCCCGCCGCCCTTGCAATTTCCATAGCAATTTTTTGCATTTTTTTGTGTATATGTGTTTGTATGTGTGTATATATATGTGTACATGTTCATAGTATTTTTTTTCATAAGTGTATTTTTTTGTTCATTGCATTTTTTTCATATATATAATGTATATATGTATGTGGTAGCTATATATATGATGAATGGATGTGGCTATATATGTATGTATGAATATAATGTTCATAGTATTTTTTTGTTTATATATGTTTTTTCATATATGTATTAATTTTTTATTTAGGTTGTTAGTAGATATCGATTTTAGGTTAGTGCATTTTAGGTTAGTGTAGAGGAGAAAGTAAAATAAGGAAAAGGAAGAAAAGAGGAAGAAGGAAGAAGGAAGAAAGAAGAAGAAAAAGAATGAGAGGAAAAAAGGAAAAAAAGAAGAGGAAGAAGAGGAGAGGAAGAAGAGGAGAAATAAATAAGAAGAGGAAAAAAGAAGAAAAAGAAGAGGAGAAGAAGAAAGGAATGGAGGAGAAGAAGAAAAAATTGAAATTTTTTCTATTTTTTCTTCTTCTCCTCTGTTCCTTTCTTCTTCTCCTCTTTTTTTTCTTCTTCTTCTTCCTTCTTCCTTCTTCCTCTTTTCTTCCTTTTCCTTAATTATTTTCCTTTCTCGTCGTTGTCACGTCGTTGTTGATATAAACCCCTCGAGATAACTTCGACATGAGGGGCGGTCGATATATATACCCCCTCTCGACCGTGATAACTTATACAACGGCAGCACCCCCCCTCGGCCCTCTCGCTCGACCAAATTTCTCGAGGACACCCAAACCCTAAAGAGAAAACGATGTTGGTCTCCTACCCCCTCCCGCCGCGCCCCTACATGACAAATTAACTCTCTCGAGGCCACCCAAATTTACCAAGTTAAAAGAGCGTTGTCGTCGAGGCCACCCCAAACC
>NC_041383.1:37618521-37647014 GCF_002162155.2 Triticum dicoccoides
ATGTAGTATATTTTGAGCATACTCATTTTTATGTACAAATATGTACGTATTTGACAAATGTTATAAAAACATGGGCTCACATGCAATTTTTTCACATAACTCGCTTTATAGTATCTTAGATATAGTATATGAACATAGTAAAAATAGTAAAATAGAGTATATACTACCACATAGTAGTATATGAGAAAGGGGTGTAACTACACCGGTAGTAGGATGCATTTTCCCTATATATATATATATATATATATATATATATATATATATATATATATATATATATCCATCTGTACCATGTTTGAATAATAATTGACATGTTTTAAATATTTGCAGAAACTATGGAGCACTCCCGAGACGAAGAAACAGAAGCGATATTGAGGGACATAATCGCAAATGGAAAGGATGAAGTTGCGTCATTTCTCCTCGACACCGTTGGTCAGCTGGAAGAACTGGGTGAAGAAGAGGGCTATGTTCATGATGGCTTCAGCCCATTAATGCCGGTACAAGAAGAGGACTATGTTCATGATGGCTCCGGTGACACAATGGAGGTACAAGAAGGAGACCGTGCTGACTGCTCCGGTGACCAAACCGAGCCCGACCAGGTATATATATATTAGTTAAGCCCATGCTGACTAGTTAATTGTTGCTTCCATTGTTTTAGTATATGTACACATATTAATTACTCTCGTCTTTCTTCCTTATAATTTCTAGCCCTCCGGATCGAGCACAACTTCGGTAAGGAGACGAGGCCCGAAGAAAAAGTTGAGCTCAGATGAAAACTTTGAGATCATAGAAATCGCGCCCGACGGCGAACCGATTGAACCCATCCGGACAAGGAAGGCATTTTCTGCTCAGTGCGGGGTTCTTGTTAGGGACAAGATCCCGATCAGCATCAAGCAATGGTATAAGCCTAAGGAGGAAGACCCTGAGGTGTCTTATGTCAATGATATGCAGAAAGAATATCTTTGGACTGAGCTGAAGGCAAATTTGACCCTACCGCCAGAGGAGGATCCGGAGAAGCCAGTTAAAGAGCAATTAATCAAGTCTTGTGCTCTTAAGAAGATGGCAACCCTAATGAGAAGGTGGAGGAAAGAGCTGAACCAGTTTGTCAGAAAAAAAAGACACCAGAATTCATCGGCAAATATGAGAAGATCAAAGATCATTGGCCCGCATTTGTAGCCCACAAGACATCGGAAAAGAGTAAGAAGATGTCGGAGACAAACAAGAAAAATGCTGCGAAGAAGAAGCTTCACCATCGCACGGGGTCAGGTGGCTACCTCAAAGCCCGGCCTAAGTGGTCCAAGGCTGAGCATGATCTGCTTGATAAAGGGATCAAACCAGAGATAATGTACTGGCCAGACCGTTGCCGGACTTGGTTCTTCGGGGCTGGTGGAACCTTGGACCCTGTAACAGGGTTGTGCCAGTTGACGGACGAGCAACTGGAAATACCAGTCAAGAACCTTCGACACTATATCGATGCAGCGCAGCGAGGGACGTTCCTTCCAAACAGGGAGAAGGACGAGCTCACAATGGCCCTTGGGAATCCTGAGCACCCTGGATGGACACGAGGCACGCCAGGCTCCATTCCGTGGAAGGTTGGTTTTCTGGACGCAGGGGGTTACAAAACCCACGAGAGGAGGAAGAAACTGGAGCAGGACCAACTGCAGGCGCTGCACGAAAGGGTAATGGGGCTAGAGGATCGAGAAGAGGAACGAGAAGTAGTAGATCGCAGCAAACGACCTGCCGAAGCTTCCCCCGAAGCTACCCCGCCATCTCAGCGGAGAAGCAGCGTGGCTTCCACCGAGCTGCTTCACCCGGAGCATGTCTTGACGGCTCCTGCCAGGTATCCCGTGGATGCTATCACGGAGTCTCAAAATTGCCACATTATGGCGCGATGGATGAATTTGAAGGTCAAGGCGGTTGTTGGCCAAGTTTATCCTAGTGGACCCGGCACAACTTATCACTGCCAGCCGATTCCAGAAGGATATGCTAAGGTGATGGTGGATGAAATAACGGAGGGATTTGAGGACCTCCCGCTTGAGCACCCTACCGGTGAAGGGGAGACTAGGCTGGGTTGTGCTCTGAAGACTCCATGCCTATGGCGGAAGGAGCTCATCAACCTTCTGAACTGGACGCCTCCGCCTCCTCCTCCTCCTCCGGCGAGTCAGGGCACTCCGCCTCCTCCACCGCCTCCTCCTCCAGCGAGTGACGATTAGGGCACGCGTGGCGGCACTCCGCCTCCTTCTCCGGCGCGTGGCGGCACTCCGCCTCCTTCTTCGCCTGCGCCGACGCTCCCGAGCAGCCAACAGCCTCCTCCTTCTCCGCCTCGCCTGCAAGGGTGGAACAGACCCGCCGCTGCCCCGGCTGCTCCGGCGCGTCGTACTCCTTCTCCTCCGCCTCGTAAGCAAGCACGAAAGAAGACAGACGCCGCATCCGCTCCGTCTGCTCCGGCGTCTAGCAGCACAACCAGAGGCGGGAGGCAATACAAATACGGTCCATCTCTCAAGCCTCTAGAGAAGTTACCGTACGAGAGGTCCAAGGAGGAAAATGATACGATTGTGTGGACCCACGTGAAGGAGTTCTTTGAAGGGGTGAAAGCAAAGAGACATCCACCTCCGCAGGAGAAGGTAGATCCGGTGAAAGCAAAGCGCACTATCGATGCCCTGAGGAAACCACCAAAGTCTCCGCCGAGAACCAACTATGAGCGCATTACTCAAGAGACATATCTCCAAGGCCAGCGGTCGGGAACTACTGTCAGTGCTAAAAGGTCAAAAGAACGAGCAAAGGGGAAAAAAATTGCCCAGCTCGGCGAACAAGCACAGCAATCGTGCCCCCCGCTCAATGTGTCTAATGATCCGGGGACGGTGGCCGGTTATGGCAATCTTGAAGATTACCTGCCTGACGATGCACTTCCTGATTTCTTGGAGGTGGACGAACAAAGATACGAGTACGGGAAGCCTCTCGTCAAAGATGAAAGATCTCTGACAACAATGATGCGAAGATTCCATAATTGGTACATGGAAACCTGCAGAGAGTCTGAGGGTACGAATGCTTTGTATCTGCACATTAAAGAGGAGCACGACCTCGTTACAAATGATCTGTTGACTGTTCCATTTGATGAGTTCTTCGCGTTCTTCAATCAAAAGGCCCTCGATAAACTAATGGTCTTTTGCTACTGTCTGTAAGTACTATTTCTGTCATTAAGTCTCTATACATAGCTCGGCTCTTTCATTTCATGTATTTATAATTAATTATACTCAATATATTATGCAGATTAAAGATCGTCGAGTGCAAAAAAGAAGAAATTTATGATATTGAGTTTATTAACACAAATATCATAGATGAATTTCTGGTTAAAAAGGACATCAAATAGGCCGAGGACAACGTGCTACAATCGTTGATCAAAAATCAAAACAAAGACACCATACTCTTTCCTTACAACGGCAAGTGAGTGTTACTGTCGTGTGCATATTCGGTTTCCCTTATTACTCGAGCGAGGTTATAGTAATGTAATTGATGAGTTATGCATGCGTGCACAGGTACCACTATATTCTTCTGGAGATTAAGCTTGAGCGTGGACTAGTAACCGTCTTAGACTCGAGTCGGAAAGATCCCAAATCCTATGCGGACATGACTGAAATGCTCAGCAAGTAAGTTCAATCGATCATTATCGCACCATATCGGCAACTTTTTGTTCATTTCCTGATATCTCAGGTAATAATAATTATTTTCTTTGTCTTGCAGGGTTTGGAAACAGTTCACCGCACAAGCTCCGGGACTGTCGAAGGAGCTGCGATATACATACCCGAAAGTAGGTACTACTGGCTAGCTAGTTGCGCGCATCTCCGGTTGATTCTATAGCTACTTTCATCAATGCCATTTATAATGCTTCATTATCAGTTTGATTGACCTCTGTTTCTCGTAAAGTGCTTGTGGCAGGAAGAAGGGAATGATTTCTGTGGATACTACGTGTGCGAGTTCATCCACAATGCGACTTCGGCTGTGTGGACAGTGGCTGGACTTAACGCTGATGTGGCATGGAGATGATGTGGACAGTGTGCATGTTGAGAGAATTGGTAGAAGTGGGGAGCAACTTCTTAAGAATGTAAGATATGAAGTGCGTAAGCAATAATATTCACAATTTCATTTTATTACACCATCATTTCTGTTGAGTTTCATTCATATATATGTATTAATTAACCCCCTTCTTCAAATTAGACGTGGCAGATACGGAATGAACACCTAGAACCAGATCGCATGAAAGCAATTCAAGAGGAATTGGCGGAATTCTTTCTTGACCACGTCATCAATAAAGCCGGAGAATACCATGTGAAATTGATTTCAATTGCTAGGGGATTGTAATTAAGAGATCTTATACATATTGTACATGTGTGTAGCCAGTAGCGTCAGATACATGATATACGAAAACTTGTTGCTCGACCAATCTCTCGGAGAAGGAGAGGTCGATCGATCACTTCTCTCGGTATGCATGACGAACTTCTGTACTGAATGGTTCTCTCGATCACTTAAGTATATATAGTACGTAGCGTCGATCAAGCACCGACATAAGAGAGGACACTTCTCTCTATTAATTAGCTAGCTAACACAATATATGAAACACCTAAATTAACCCCCCAAAACCCCCAACCCCCCCTTCTTTCAAAAAAAATAACAAAAACCCCAGCCACTGGAATGCTGACGCGTGGATGTCTTTTGGTCCCAGTTGGAGCCACCAACCGGGACCAAAGGCCCCCTGACTGGGCTCGGCGCACAGGGCCACGTGGAGGAACATTGGTGGTATTAGTAATGGGTGGAGGTATTAGTAACGACCCATTAGTCCCGATTCATGAACCGGGACTAAAGGCCCTTACGAACCGGGACTATTAGGTGTTTTTCTACTAGTGGAGTATCACACTCTCTAATTGTGAAATGTTCACAAAAATGCTGGAGCAAAGGAGGGTTAATTTTAGGGATGTTTTACTGTACATCAGACTAGCGGAAGAAGGGGGTAGTACAAGTTTCATCTATCCATTGATTTGGATGGCCTATTGGGCTTTAGTAAGGCAATCGAGTAAATTTAGTCACTGATATAAACGCCACGCACTGCCGTATCCTCTAAGTATGCCCGCTGCCGCCGCCGGCGAGGTGCTCAGCAACTTACACCGCCAACTATTTGTGTCTATCTGGCCGTCCACTCTCACGCCTAATTGCTACGGACCCTCTCCTCACCCTCCTTTTGCAAATGCTGCTGCAACGTCCATCTAACCCTGTCGCCTCAAGATGAAGGTGGTCACGTCCACGGACTGCCCCCGCTGTTCTAGTTTTGGGGCTATCCTCGAGTCCGCGATAACGCAGCTGCAGCTGTGCGCGAGTTGGTGATGATGCTTTCATTGTGAAAACTAATGAAGTGAATCGTGCATCTGCCTTGCCATTTATCATGCACTCATACGACCTCACGGCTCAATCGCCTCGACATCTGTAGGATGCTTGTTTGACGTGCACATCGGCCTCAGGAACTCGGTGGCGAGGCCCTGCGTTCAAATCAGTCACAACGGACCTGCTCTGTATGACTGTATCGTCAACCAGCAGAACAACTCGTTCACCACCGTGGAGCATGCCCCAAGCTAGAGGTTCTTTGTTCAGGGGAATAGGCAGCTAAAACCGACCTCTTGAACTATTAAAGGAGGATAAATTATGCTCCTCGGACAGAAAAGTGAGGACGGCTCTCTCAAATATACTCGTCTGGCACCGCGCGGTGTAAAAGTCCCCCCACCCCTCTCTCTCTCGAGCAGCCACCACTTCCGGTCGCCGCCACCACTGATGCCCCCAATTCCTTCATGAATGGAGAGGCAAGGTCCTTCCGCACACCATCGCTTCGACCCTGCCAGAAATGACCCTCGTGCCACAGTTCGCACCAAGGAAGAGATTGGGCACCA
The DNA here is from genome assembly GCF_002162155.2 of Triticum dicoccoides. Taxonomy (NCBI): domain Eukaryota; kingdom Viridiplantae; phylum Streptophyta; class Magnoliopsida; order Poales; family Poaceae; genus Triticum; species Triticum dicoccoides. The sequence continues at coordinate 37,624,455 of NC_041383.1, forward strand.
AAAACCTCCTCTGGCCACCACACTTGCAATGATCGTCTGCAACAAGGTTGGTGGCAAGACCGCTGCGGCTTTGGCGATAGGAGGACGCCATCCCGCTGCGCCGAGGAGGTAGCAAAGAAGAAGAATAAGAATAAGGCTCTGATGCCTCATCCTCGCCCAGTGCCTCCTACCCCGACTCCAGGTACCCTACACACCCTCATCTGGCGCGTCCGGTTGCTGCTTTCGGCACCAAGAGTCGTGGTCACCATGTGGTCGATGAAATGCCATAAGGTAAAAAAAATTGGGCTTCTCATTTCGACTGGTGCATTTGTTTGGTGATTGCTTGCGGCCATACGGTGATGAACTTGTTGTTGAGATGAATGCAATTGAATCCTTGTCGTCTTTGGTGGAGTCACATATGCATGGTGATAAGCGACAAGTGTAGGGGGTCACTTGCAGCCTTTCCATAAGTAAGAGTGTCGGACCCAACGACGAGGTAAGGGTAGAATTAATATTCTCTCGAGGTTTATAGACCATCGATACAACTTTATGCACACTAACATTTGCTTTATCTAGAACATCAAATAAAAGTAGTTTGCGAGAGTAATAAGATAGCTTTGCAAGAAAATAAAGAGTCAGTTGTTGTTTTCATAAAAGAACAGTAAAGTAAATGTTTTTGAAGAAGAATAAGAAAATGATCGATGTCTTGCTGGTGCAGAGGCTGGTTGTAATTGGTATCTTCGCGATATTAATATATTCCCTTTATCGAAAAAAAAAGAAAAGGATTGTCCGTAGGAAATTGGATATGAAACGTGTGATACTCATCATACTTATGAGGGAGAGGCCTAAGCTAACATACTTTCCGTACTTGGATCATATGTTTTTATGATTGGAACCCTAGCAAGCATCCGCAAATACTAAACATTCATTAAGGTAAAACCTAACCATGGCATTAAGTTATTAAAAGTCCCGTTAATCCCATATGCAACAACTCACAAACTCAGGTTTAGGTGTCTGTCACTCCTACAAGACACTAAGATAATCATTAAAACATTGCAACACCCTACACTGAGCACCCCACACGTTTGTGCGAGATGGCGGGCAACATAAGACAATGCCGTAATAACATACAACTCATATCAATCATATTATATCACAATTATCTCGTAGGACAAAAAGAAACTACTCAAACATAATAGAGGTGCAACATGTCATTCGACAATAATATATAGCGTAGAGCATTATGTTCAAGTAGAGATTACAGAGGGGTGAGAGAGCAAAATGTGCTGCACGAAGAGGGAGAAAGTTGTTGATGACGGTGGAGAAGCTGTTGGAGTAGCTTGTCGTCACGATGGTCTCGCCGGTGGCGCTACGACGCCACGGGGAGAGATGGGGAGAGAGGCCCCTCTCCTTTTTTTCTCCTGCTTGGTCTTTCCCCTAGATGGGAAAAGAGTTCCCCCTTTAGTCCTTGGCCTCCATGGCTCCTGGGGGGCAGGAGTCCCTCTGGGATTGGATATCTCCTCCTTTGTTTCTCTATGTTTTGTGACTTTTTGGAACTGTTTCTGCGGCCGAGCACTGTTTCTTAAATACCCGAAGATCCGTAACTCTGATCGGGCTGAAATTTTAACACGGTTTTTTTCTAATAAATTTATTTCTTGTGCCTGATGGAGAGGTCAAACTGAGCTAGGGGTTGTCCAAAAGCAAGGTCCGCGTCCACCCCCTAAGGGCGTCCATGGTGGCTTGTGAGGTCTATGGTCCTCGTCTGACATGGATTCTTGCGCCATAAATTCAGATGTATTCCATTCGAAATATACGCAAATTTTCAAGTCACTCCGGTTGCATGATGTTTTCACTTAAAACCCCCAAAACGATAAAAACAGGAACTGGCGTTTAGCACTAGTTTAATAAGTTATTCCAAATATAAATAATATAAACTATTGCAAAAAATATATGTAAAACTGGTATGATAATATAATGAAACCGTCAAAAATTATAGATACACCAGAGACGTATCTGCTGGTCTTGAAGATCTCAATTATGACTCGGTGTTTGATCAACAAGAAGAGCGAGGATTACGAGCTCGAAGGTGGGGAGGAGGCTGAAGAGGATGATGATCCCATACGGAAACACCATCAAGCGTGAATGCACCATCAAGATCAAGGGATCACAACTATTGCCAAGATGAGGACATTACTTTGTGTCATGCTTGGATGAATGTGTCACTTGATGCATTGGTTGGAATGGATCAATTAAGGGACCGGTTTTGGGGTGGTACTGCCGAGTACTACAACAACACTATAAAAGTCGTGAATGCACCATCAAGATCAAGGGATCACAACTATTGCCAACATGAGGACATAACTTTGTGTCACGTTTGAATGAATGTGTCACTTGATGCATTGGTTCGAATGGATCAATTAAGGGACCGGTTTTGGGTTGGTATTGCCGAGTACTACAACAACACCGTAGAAGTCACATCAAGCCGCACCCAAGGGTATCATGGGCACCATTGCAATACCAGCCATGACCTATGCAATCGATGGTCCGGTTGTATTCATCAAGTCAACCATGAACCACCGAGTGGCGTGAAAACATGGAGTATGAACCTATTACAAGCAACGAAAAAAGAGGTAGGGTAACAAGCCCTTCATATTACACAATTTCTATGAAGAGCTTTTCACAACGAGAAGTGGATTAGGAGAAACTCTGAGAACACAACAAAGAGATCATGGTTAAGCATAGCTGTTGAGGAAGATGATGAGGAGAATAAAAATCCCAACAAGATGCCGGATGGTAACAAGATTTCAAAAGAGAGGAAGAGGAGAGGAGCCTTCAGCATCACCAACAAAGGAGAGATTGTGGCCATGATTGAGACCAAGAATACCTCATCGGCCAAATGCGAAGAAGATTATGCGGCAATATGGAATGAGCTCAAGATGTTGGACGATGATAAATGTAGGTCAAAGTTGGTGGCTGTAGAGAGGAAATTGAAGGTGGAGGAGTATAGGCTTGCACTCCAGGAGGAGAGACGTTTTAATGAAAAGAAGGCAGAAGAATATGCTGGCATGGTCATGAAACCAATTAACCACAATCGATACCACTACAAAAAAATTGCGATTTCACTCGTGGAGAGATGTTGACCCAAATGTAGGTCTCTCTTTGGGATGATGGTGATGGTCGTGAAGATGGTGGTGTTGGCTGTGTGGATGAGGTTGGTGGCCGTATGGATGGGGTGGTGGCTGTGGAGATGGTGATGGACAACTAGGAGATGGTTGTGGCGGTTGTGTGGATGGTGGTGGACTTGGAGGTGACGATAATGAAGGTCGTCATGATTTCTTTCATGACGATGGTGTTTGAGTTCATGTTGCGTGCCTTTGGTAGGGATCAATCTGCGACATAAGACATGCTACATTTTGGCCCTTTTGGAACTAGACCGATGTGGTGCATTTTGGATGAACTATTTACATAGAAGATGATATTAGCGATACTCATCCCCATAGCATCAAATTTGATAGACTCAGTACCACTTGTGGAAAAGTTATCCAGTGTAACCCAGTTAAAAGGTGATCGAGATTATGCTAAAATCTACTTTTACATTTTACATGGTGCTTCAGCTTCTCGCTGGTTCCATGGCCTTGTCTCCACATGTGTGTTTACGTGCGTAAATGTGATTTCATCACCTCTCTTGATGTTATGTTGAGGACTCCGCTGGCAAATAAATGATCCACCAGAGCCTTGGCATGAATTTCAGCCATGAGTTTGTTAACGTTAGTAGTGGCAACACTGCATCGAATATTATTCAGCTTTCTTTTGAAGAGTGTGTATTTGTGGTAATAAACAAGCACGGATTTCTAGAGATGGAAAGAGACAAATAGTACTTAAACGTAAGCCACAATGACTCTTAGCATGTATCATTTCTTTGCAAAAAATTGTCAGAAGACAACGAAAGTTTTAGCAGGAAATGATTGAAATAAGTGTTTGCGAGCCTTGATGAACATACTCTTGTGGTTGTTAGTGAGTAACTCTAGTATTGAGTTTTCTTTACATACCTTTTACTCTTGTAATACATGTTTTCATTGCTCAAGAACGAAAATTCTCTTTATTATTTTGTTTAGATTAATATGACCTTTGTGATGATTATCTTAGCTTCCCTAACTCTTGCATAATAAGATGTCCACCGCTATAGCAATACTAAGTTTTCAGGTGAAGAAGTGGAGGACTATCTAAGTGTATTGATCGTGAGTGAACCAAAATCCTTTCATTATTTCGGTTTAGACAACTGTGTTCCTTATGGTTGGGTTTCTATCTTTGTTTCTTGATGATGATCAAGGTTTAATATTGGGACACTTGATGAGAGATAGTTTTGCGCTCATCACCCCCTTGTTAAAATCGTATTATCCTCGAAAATCTGAGAAAATCAGTCCAACATTGCAACATATGACTAATGAATGTGAGAGATCGTGAATCCTTCATTTTATTTCTTATTTTTCTGGAAATGGGGCCAAACATGGACATAAATCATAATTTACATGGAAATAATGAAAATGAAGAAAGAGGGAAGGAAACTGCAGGCGCAACAATTGATGTCGAGCATAAGACGACATCTGGTACGAGCAGCCGCGTACGAGCATGAGTACTCGTACCAGCCACTAGTGGCTCCATCGCGTCCAACAAAAAAACTTCTATACAGGGATCAACACATAAATCTCGGCGAATTGTCGATGAAACCACTATTCACGAAACAGAAGCCATTCTCCAAACTAACCGCCGCCATTCCCATCGCATCTCCACTGCCACGACCATCACCAACACTGCAGCAACCACCTCCAAGTTAGCCATACTTGTAATAGTTTATCCCATCTGACAACCATTATAAGAGATATTATCAATAAAATATTCGTCTTCATGTCTTCTCCAATGATTTCTTCGTGCGATCTGATCTTGATGTGTGAGTAATTCAGTAAGGCGATGTGTTGAGGAACCCGATGTATTTTTACTGGGGGGGTCGATGGAATTGACTTCAAATTAATGTCATGTATGTGTTAAAATTGCAACGGAGTCATCTCTTGTCTCTTTCTTGTTCTTCGACCTAGCAGGTACCCAGGATGTCAGAGATCGATCAAGCAGGATGCTATCAGCAAGGAGGATGTAGGATGCTATTTCAAAAAAAAGTGACAGAAAGGATCAGCGCAGTAACGGAAAGTCAATTCATGGGGATTCATGAGCTGTAGTCATTAAACGTCGAATGCTTTTGTCTGAATTATTCTTAATAACCGAGGTAACCCTGCACGATTGTAAGGGCCTGTTTTTGGACAATTACCTTTTGATGGACATCGTGAACCGGTCAAGACGTTATATGGACACATCCACCACTTTGTCTCGTTGCATGCATATCATAATGCGTGTCTTCCATACCGCAAATTAAGATTATGATGATCCCGGTCACAAATACGTGGTTGTACGAATCAAAATCTCATACCCATGCCCGTTTTAGTTTTACATGTTTACACCCTGAGGTTGTTAGGGACCTATCACATAAACTGGAATTTAATTCGCAAAGAGGTTGTAGAAACCTTTATCATAGCACACGTCATCTCGTGGGCTCAATAACTCAGGGTCAATCTTTGAGGGAAAAAGGCAAGGTAATTTTCACTCGCCAAACCGGATCACAAAGGAAATCAACTAGCTGGAGGGGGAAACTACGCTACCGTAATGACCTAGACGCTAAGTACCTAGACGACTTCCGAACGTCCGGCGGTGCCGGAATGCCAAAATGGGCGAGCTTCTCCACCTCGGGCGTGGTGAAGTTGGGGCGAGCCACCGTCGTGGCCGGCTCAGGTTTCAACGTGGAGATGGCGGGTGGGGGTAGATGGCAAGGGTTTCGTTGTGGAAGTTGGAGGCGGCGGCTGATGTTGTGCAGATGAGGCGAAGAGGGGTGAGGAATGCCATATACGGCGAGGAGGGGTGGGTGGGCTCCGGTGGGGTGTTAACGCCACCATTGATGGGCCACGGAATCCCCACTGGCGATGCGTGTGGAAAACCGATATGTTCGACGACGTGGTTGACCGGCTGACCAGCCATGGTAGTCCACACGGCAATGACACGTATATACTGTATAGCCGAGTGGGCATGCATATGGTACGTAGTATACACGCCGCATACGCGTGAGGTCAGACAGGCGCTAACGGATCATTATACCCTTTAGTATTAATGGGTATGGGTAGATTGCGGCCGTCGATGTGTTTAGGTTGCGTGTACCAAAGCAGGACATATATTTAAAGAGGCTACGTATTCATGTATGCATGTTTTTTTTTTCTGAATCATGAAGGAGTGTAGCGTAGATTATAGTTAATTTATTTTAATGTATTTCCTTTCTCATTTTTGTCATAGTTCATTTATTTTAATATATCTCGCAGGATGGGTATCTATCACATTTTATACTGCTCTCTATCAACGTCGCCACCACTAAATCTTTATTTCGTTCTCCCCCACTGCCCACTTCAAATGTGCAGCTGCACTGACTTGACAGGCGAAACCATATCAAGGGAAACATCTATATGTATCCTACGTATCCATGTGGCCTCAGTTCCACGGAGAACTTAAGTAATTAACTATAATCTACGCTATAGGGAAACATCTATATGTATCCTATGGTGCCAGTGTTGCAGCCACCATATGGTGGTGAATATGGTGATCCATGATCCCCTAGGACATTGGAGCTATAGCAAGGCCATATGGTCTAGGGCCCGGACTAGGATCGAGATGCATAGGGAAACCAATAGTAAGGCACAAGTATCCTGTACGCAGTTCCATAGTGATAATCAGGACATCGACAACAACCAGCAGCTCGATAAGACCGGATGCAACACTGGCACACCTGAAACTAAATAGGGACTTCCTCGAGTAACCTTTTTACACTTGCATTGCACCAATCTGGTCTGGATTTTGATGTGGCTGGCCGGAATGAAGATTTTCAGTTTTCTCTATATCTACCAGGCAGCACAACGAAACAACTTGGTTGATTTTCAACTACTCCCTTCGTTCCTAATTATAAGTCTTTCTAGAGATTCCACCAAGTGAGTACATACGAAGCAAAATGAGTGAATCTACACACTAAAATATGTCTACATACATCCGTATGTTGTATTCCAAATGTCTAAAAAGACTTATATTTAGGAACGGAGGGAGTACATGCATATGACTGATTCACCGAGTCTCCGCCATACTGCCTATCATTGTTGTATATATCAGAGGCCTTGAAGCCCAGACTAGCAAATCGTGGTGTCTTGCACAAACTTCCGCACCTAATAGTTACTTGGAGATGGACATTATAGTACAAAATAGGACTATTTTGGTGCCCCCTTCTATCCACATTTTTTTTATCCTCCCCTTACGGTATTTAGTCCGTGAATGAAAAACAAACTCTGTTTACAAAGCACATCGGCCACAATCTACCCAATACTTGTGCCACAATCTAGAAGCTACATGCAAACCATCCGACAAGACTTGGCATCGTTGCTTTACTAAACATGCATGTCAACTCAATGAGAAAGCAGAAGAAACATCATCAAGCTTGTCTTCCCATGTGCTTGATGACACAATTGTGCAGACAAGAAGGAAACAACTATACTATCAACCACATGAACAATGGCTTTCCCTTGAGCTAGACACAACCTGATTCTAACAAGGCAATAAATATGTTTCTTTTTTTCTGAAACACCGTCTGGTCGATATTGTATAAAAATAATAATAGATGGGTCTATTGCATGCATATTTCACCTCTTGCACACTATTGTTAGGTGGATAATTATCTCAAATGATTGTTACATGATAATTGGACCTTTTCGAACAAAAATTATATGCGGATGAAATATTCTTTTAGCTGACATTTGATAGCTTGCCTCAACCTCTTTTACAAGTTCACATTAGGCACCCTGGCTCTGTCATTAAAGTGTATGATCTAGTGCTTCAGAAAAACATGGTTGTCACTCATGTAGTCAACTCACACACAACTGAACTATGTTTTATGATACATGTATATATATGTACCTGGATTTTCAGGTTCCAACATTGGGAGTCAAAATTTCCATTTAAGAGTTACTCCATACATGACTAAGACGCCATCTTTGTTTTCTGGATCTTCCCTTCCAGCCCGACGGTGGCGGCTAACTCCCCAAGGTGCTCCTCACCGGCGGCTGGTTGATTCGAGCGGCATTCATGGTTGTTAGGCACACCATTCCATGCCTTGTGTGGTGGACTGCATCACCTCCCGTCCGCGCATTTGATTTGATTGAAGTGGAAGTTGGATCTGAGGCGGACCGCATCGTCTCCATGTACATGCATGCATTGTGATCCTACTGGACAACGAACCATCGACCTTGTACCATCTACGATGGCTCAATCATGGACCTCTGGTGCTGAGGGTGCCTCCCTTACATCGCTGGGTGGCGCATATCAAAGAGCATGTCCGCCATCTATGCTCACTATGGTGCACGGCTGGCCCAATCGGCTCAACAATGGACATTGGTTTCACAGCAACGGCAACGGTTGCCAATGGCTCGACGTGGTTGTGACATTTGGAGTACATCGGCGACTGGTCTGTTGGTGGCTGCCTGGGTCCTGGACAGGCCTGTGGAGTACGTACACGTGAGATGTTGATGCTTCCGAATGTTCAACTCTCTGCGTCGTGCGACAACTCATGTCGGTGGGCACGGCTTCTATCACTTCCCATGTCCATGGTGTAGGGCTCTCTCCTACGATGCGGTAATCAGTGGGTCTGCTCCACCATCGGTGCTGGTCAGTGTGGTGGACACTCAGTCAGTGACGGTGCACCCACTACTGTCTAAGGTGGCCATCAAAATGTCTTGGTCAGGGTTACTTCCTCCAAATCCGGTGGCTGCTAGGTGCGGCTCGTGCTGGTGACTTTGTGGGATGCAGTCGGAACGCTCCTTTGCTGGTTTTGGCTGTTCTCACTCTAGCTAGTTTGCTTTAGGTAGGGGGTGCAATATATGGCAGCGGCTTGACACAGAGGATATGTTTATGTATTGGGATTTCTAGACCAACGAATACAGCTCTTTGGACCGTGGAAAAGGGGTGGCGCCATTGTGAGTTTTGAGGGGAATGGTGCATAAGTATATATAGTACTCTCCAATGATGAGAGCTTGAGCAGTTTATGTCACCATGCCAATGAAAATCCAACTGTTGTGACATGGTTGACATCTAGTCGATGATCAAGGTGTAGGATTGGTATGCATTGGGATAGCATGGGCCAAGTATGCTGTATGAAAACAAGAACGAAGTTCTAGCTAGTCACAAAGCTACTTGTGACATAAGTCGGTATTACATTGGACTTATCAATTATCATTCTACACTGGTGGTACCTAGGATTAAGTAGTCTCTTCTTCGTAGTTAGTCTTGTACATGGCGCTGGGTTGAAGTTACTATGGACGTTCGACATTTGACGAATTCCATGGTCAAGCAAACTGTGTAGAAAGCTTAGGCACATTGAAAGTGTAATTTTTTTGCTTGGTGGAGAAGTGCATCATTTGACTAATTTTCCCGGAATGACAAGTTGGAAAAGAGAGGCCCAATGGTGGCCTATGCCAACTTTGCAAGAGTGATCCAGAGACGGCGGCTCACATATTGTTCCAGTGCCCGTACACACAAAAAAAGAGTGCATCAGACAAAAGATGGGCTTGGAAGGGAGAACCTCGACACCGCCAACTGGAAACACTTCGACTCTATGCACTCTTCGTGGACCGAGACACTCAACTTGGATGGACGACTGAACAAGGCCACAGCTTCACACCAGATGCTTGTTACATGGGAATTTGGAATGAGAGGAGTGCGAGAAGTTTGCCATAGTCACGCGACTTTGCAAGCGTCATCAGGAGACGGTGGCTCACATCTTCGCCAGCTTCTAGGGTACTTCCACATCAAAACATTTAGGGGCAATCATTCCGGGAGAATTGTCCCATTGTTTCTTGGGCTGCAGCCTTGTATGATATACGCTTCACCTTTGTTCGCCTAGGGCATGATGGAGAGGGCCGATGCAGATAAAGATTTAGGGGAGACGGAGGATGAAGAGAAAAGGTCGTGTTTTTCTTATTTCCTTCTTGTATGTATCATTAGCTATTGGCTAGAAAAACTGAGGTATTTGTGAGAGAACACTAGTAGAAAAGAGGGCTTTGGTCCAGGCCGGGTTAGCCCATTAGTCCCGGTTCAATACAGAACCGGGACTAATGGAGGCATTAGTCTCGGTTCGTGAGCCCAGGGGGCCGGCCGACCCACGTGGGCCATTTGTCCCGGTTTGTCTGGACCTTTTAGTCCCGGTTGGTGCCACGAACCGGGACTAAAGGGTGCGATGCCCATTAGTACCGGTTCGTGGCACCAATCGGGACTAATGGTTAGACCTTTAGTCCCGGTTCGAGCCACGAACTGGTACTAATGGGGTTTGAGGCATTAGTACCGGTTCATGGCACGAACCGGTACTAAATGTCCCATTTTCAAACTCTACCCCCCCTTGTGGATCGCCTTTTCAATTTAAAAAAAATAAAAGAAAATGATGAAAATGTCAAAAAAATAAAAGAAAATAAGTTTCCCATGTGATATGTGGTCTAGTTGTTGGGAAAATTTACAAATATGAATTTCGACTTTATTTGCAAAATCTCTCTAGAATTTAGTAAAATGGGCATAACTTTTGCATACGAACTCAAAAATTTAAGGGGCTTTTAAGATCTGGCGGCAAATAAATTCAAAAATTTTCAAACTTACTAGTGGCGCACCGTTTGCTATGTGCGGCACTAGTAACAGAAAAAAAATTAGTTTCGAATTTTTTCAGGAATTGTTTTTCAAAATATATAATATGAAAAAGGAAAGAAAGTGCTAAAATTTTAGTTTTTTTTTGAATTTTTGTTAAATCTGGTCAGACTATGGTCAAACTACTTATTCAAGAAGTATTATTGTTACTAAATAATTATTCAAAAATATTAGTGTTACTGAATAATTATTTCATTTTTTTTGAATTTTGGTCAATCTGGTCAAACTATGGTCAAAGAATGGTCAAACTAATTATTCAAGAAATATTAGTGTTTTTTTTAAAACAATAGTTTCAAACTCAAACAGTGAAATGCGTGACTTGATGCTCAAGCTAAATTCCTGACGTTAATAGGATTGACATCTTACTATTGTCGGGAAAACAACAAGTGCAGACTTGGAAACGAGGGAGAATAGAACCCGGAAGTTAAGCGTGCTCAGGCTGAAGTAGTGAGAGGATGGGTGACCGTCCGGAAAGTTAGATGATGAGGGGTGATTAGAGGTTAAATTGAGGAGTGATGAGGGGTGATTAGAGATGAGAGGTTAAAATAATTCAGAAATTAGAAAATAAAAAAATCCAAAAAAATATCAAAAACATTCCTTTAGTACCGGTTGGTGTTACCAACCGGGACTAAAAGTGGACCTCCAGGCAGCGGCCACGTGGACGGCCTTTAGTCCCGGTTCGTGTAAGAACCGGGACTAAAGGGGGAGGCTTTAGTAACGACCCTTTAGTCTCGGTTCCAGAACCGGGACTAAAGGCCCTTATGAACCAGGACTAAAAGCCCTCTTTCTACTAGTGGAAGCGGTGGAAAATTCTTAGGCTAGAGAGATGTAACATGAAAGGTAACATGTTTTTTACTATTATTAAAAGTGAAAGGTCCCACGAAAGGTTTTTCCACTTATTACTGGCAGTGGTGGGTAATTTTGTTTATTTTTTGGACATTAGGAGATCAAAGGGTTGTGGTTTTCTAATCCATCAAATAAATGGCCAGATGTCTCTAATTTTGGTGGTAAATTCTAGCTTATTTATCTTTTTATGGTGAGCCAGTTAATCACTTCAGCACCATTGTGCGTTTTGAGGGGAACGGTGCATAAGTATATATAGTACTCTCCAATGATGAGAGCTTGAGCAGTTTATGTCACCATGACAATGAAAATCCAAGTGTTGTGACATGGTTGACATCTAGTCGATGATCAAGGTGTAGGATCGGTATGCATTTTTAAACAAATAGCATGGGCCAAGTATGCTATATGAAAACAAGATTAGCTTGGAAGGGAGGACCCCGACACCGCCAACCGGAAACACTTCGACTCTGTGCACTCTTCGTGGACCGAGACACTCAACTTGGATGGACGACTGGACAAGGCCACAGCTTCACACCCGATGCTTGTTACATGGGAATTTAGAATGAGAGGAATGCGAGAAGTTTGCCGTAGTCACGCGACTTTGCAAGTGTCATCCGGAGACGTTCGCTCACACCTTCGCCAGCTTCTACGGTACTGCCACAGCAAAATATTTGGGGGCAATCATTCCAGGAGAACAGTCCCATTGTTTCTTAGGCTGCAGCCTTGTATGATAAACGCTTCACCTTTCTTCGCCTAGGGCATGATGTAGAGGGCCGATGCAGATAAAGATTTAGGTGAGACAGAGAATGAAGAGAAAAGGTCATTTTTTTTATTTCCTTTCTGTATGTATCGTTAGCTATTGGCTAGAAAAACTGAGGTATTTGTGAGAGAAGCGGTGGAAATTTTTTAGGCTAGAGAGGTATAACGTGAAAGGTAACATGTTTTTTTCTATTATTAAAAGTGAAAGGTCCTACGAAAGGTTTTTCCACTTATTAATGGCAGTGGTGGGTAATTTTGTTTATTTTTTGGACATTAGGAGATAAAAGGGTTGTGGTTTTCAAATCCATCAAATAAACGGTCAGATGTTTCTAATTTTTGTGGTAATTTCTAGCTTATTTATCTTTTTCTGATGAGCCCGTTAATCACTTTTTATATTAATACTTTTTGGACATTAGGAGATCAAAGGGTTGTGGTTTTCTAATCCATCAAATAAACGGCCAGATGTTTCTAATTTTGTGGTAATTTCTAGCTTACTTATCTTTTTCTGATGAGCCCGTTAATCACTTTTTATATATAATAGATTAATTAAAATGGAATGTTTTTGCCTTGGTTCAAAAAAAGACTGGATGTGCCACAGAATGAAGCTCGGTAGTAGGCTGGGGTGATGGCCGCGGCCGGTGAAATAATCTTGCTGTACTACAATGGCTCCTCCAAAAATCTTACCATGTTCAGGTCATAAATAATGACAGAGTAATCATGTGGGCATTAGTTATCCTTGTTTAATTTTAGGTCTTCATGGTCTCCGTAGTACAATAGGGTACAATTGGTAGGTGAATGGCTACTAGTGCAGGTCCTATTGCCCTCAAGAAAAGTTTGACAAGGGAGTGTTTCACCATATCACATTTCCTGAGCTCTATATATTGAGTACAATATGCATCCTTTGCAAGGCTAGACATAGATAGAAAGAGAATGTTAGGATTGGAAGAGAAATTTGCTGGCACTAGCTACTTGCATGGTATTGAGTGTAGGATTGGAAGTCATTCCGAAACACTGTAATACCAGAAGATCCAGTTGCGTTCTGACATCGTCTGCAGCAAGTATGTCTCTGTCATCTGGTGTTGGCCATTTTCGCGAGTCAGACTGCCAATGACGACCTCTTAGCTGGTGCCTTCAGCAAACGTCCTCAAGTCGGTGAACCTCAGCTAGATTTCTAGGCTAGTAGGCTGCGACAGTAGTATGAGAAACTTTTGACCTAACCCTGCAGCATAGCTCGACACCATGGCCGGTAGGAAGATACGTGGCGTCACCGTGGGGACAATGCTGCATTGGCAACCACAAAAGGGTTTGCCATCTGCAGAGACGATGAAATCTAACAGAAGTTGTTCTGAGTTCCATTGGGAGGAAAGTTCGTGTAATTGTTGATGTACCTCGAGTGGCAAGTGAGTCGGAACTGTTCGAAGAGAACAGAAAGGAGATTGGTGGAATATGATGGATTTGTATTGCTGAGCCTCGTGGGCATATATACAATAGTACATGATCTTTTCTCTATCTCTACTCTCTATCTCTTCTCTACCTAATATTAAAGGGAGGATTGTTTCTCCAATTATTTTGGTTTACTGTGGGACCAGATTTTTTTCGTCCGTCGGACCAGTCGACATTTCGTTCCTCCCGATTCGTTGCTGCCAGAAAAATTGCATGACGCATGGAGCTGACCGCGATGGGCCGGCCAATTAGCGGATGTTGTGCCAACAGCTCGTGCCAGTGAAAATAGTCGAAGACCAAAAAAATAAAGGGCCACGAGGGGTCGAGCCCAGGAGCTCGCGCTGGACGCTACCCACTAGACTAAACAAGACGTTGTGTTCAAATTACATCGCGACATATTAAAATCAACAGCCGCGCCAGATACTAAGAGGAAAGAATTTTTTTTTTGGAAAAGGTAAATGTATTTTAGAGCGCGAATATCTTTGCAAATTTCTAAACAATTTTTTTAGCTCGAATTTTTTTTTCAAAAAGAACATTTTTTCTCTTTTTATCTTTTTCTGAAACCTGAACATTTTTAAAATGCCTTTTGTTCCCGCAAAGAAAAAACGCCTTTTGTTCCCCGCGGAAAAAAAACATCTCAGGTGTCTCGCTTGGCCTCGGCCTGCGTTGTGGCCCAGTGAAACGTGCCCAAGCCAGGCTAGGCGATCAATGTTTGTGTTGAGGCGAAGGTTGTATTGTTTTTTAAATAGTCCCAGCTTGGTTTCTTACAGATAATCCTTCCAGTTGATATACTTTTTTGTGTTTTAGGTATGAAGGAGCTAACTTGGGAATCAACAAGCCAAGGATAAAGAGCAACGTGACAAAAAAAGTAAGGCAGCAAAGTTTAGTTGAGACAACTGCATGTCAAACGAGGTGAGACTTGACAAAGGAATGAAATAACTAGGAGAGAGAAAGAAATAAAAAGAAATCTTCCATTGCGTCTTCACGTACGACTAGCCTCGCTTGGCCAAGTGACATCTGTCATAATGCATGAGGACTCTAACTAAGGGTTCACTGTCTATTTTAACACAAATTACTCAATTTACATGGTAACATAGACACATATTAGGGTAGTGCTTTTTCCTATTATATTAGCCGGGTATAAAAACATCTTTGTTCAACACTCTTGATCTCGCTCAACACGAAGGAGGCTCAACAATTCAGTTATTGGACCTGACCATTCTTGATTAGGACAACTCGTACCGTGACCACCGGTGACGAGGACGATAAAGAGGACAAGCGAAAGCATGTGTCTGATATCATATTGAAATGAAGTATGTGTACCTGAAGGTGAGGTATTAGTCTATTATGTTAGGGGCATAAGGGTGATGGCTTTAGCCATGTTCAGTGGGTAAGGCGTGTGGAGGCTGTTTTCTCCCGTTGTAACGCACAGGCATATTTGCTAGTTGAAGTATAAGGCAAGGTAGAATAAATCCTACATTTCCTAAATGACCATGGTACTCAACATTCCGCAGTCATAATGATAGCGACGCTGAGGGTGAGACTGATGAATGATCCGAAGGTAAGCCGACGGACATCCTCCCACAGTCGTAATGGTCGATGCAACGTGGAAGTCGTGTGTGGAGTGAAAACCGACGAGGTTGCTCAAGCAAGGCGGTAGCCCTTTGAGCCAATGTCAAGGTAGCCGAGAGCGTAATATGGTGTAGTGTGGTTGAGGTAGCCGTGCAAGGGACGTTGTGTTCAATATTCGGTAGGGGTTACCGGTGTCAAGGTAGTCGCCATGGAGCTGTGAAAGAAGAGCGGCGGTGGCGGCAAGGAGCATGGCAGTGGTGCTCGAATTAGGCAGGAAGAATCCGACAACATGACAAAGGCCAGTGCGGATGGTGGCGTTCCCGCACCTAGGAAAGTGGCGCGATGCATAACACACAAAGTCGACGTGCGTGGATGGCGAGGTGGATCGTGTGCCGCGCTCGCTATGGCCGACGAGGCGACACAACGGCAGCACGAGGATTGGTGCAGCCACGGAGAAAGCCTAGAGTTGACCGCTTCAGGGCGGCGGTGTACCGCCAGCCGTGACACTACGGTCCAAAGGGGCGACGCAGCAACAGTGCCGGCTCGGTGCAGCCGTGGGGACAAGCACGGGTCGACGGCAAGGACCGCGTATGATGCTTGCTACGGCCCCGTGAGGCGACGCAGTTGTAACGTGAGGATCGGTGCAGCCATAGCAACAACCCAAAACTGATGGCTCGGGACGGCGGGAGACCACGGAGCTATAGCCCATTACTCGATCGGTGATGAGACGCGCGCTCTACTCGAGGTCAGGCTTCACGGAATCCTGCGAACACGCGCACAGACGACAACAGATGGCAACAACCTCAGGCTACAGCACGAGCGGCCCGGCGTACACGCGGAAACACACCGACACGACATCACCAAACACGCATCGGCCCGACACGACGTACCACAGGAAGCCGGTAGGCTCCATGCGAAGCTGACTCCTCCATGCATGGCATTGGTGTACCCGGGTTGGGGAGCCAGCAGACCACGTGCAACCAGCCATCCACACATGTGCGTTGGTGTCACGTCAAAAAAAACATGTGCGTTGGTGTACACCTGTGCATGGTGTGTGAGGACAGAGGCCACGCGGCGCGAGACAACGGGCCAATGCAGGGCGCGAGAGCGGCCGGCGCATCTGCTTATATGAGGTGGTGCCACTGCCATGCTGGAGGAGTCCTGATCAGATCACGCGACAACGGCCGGCGAAGAAACGGCGTGCTGCAGACAGCGAAAGAAGAAACCGGTGTGGACGAGCCGGTGTTAGAGTAGAGGCGCACCGAAATCGACGACGAACGGCGGCGGACCACGCAAACAGATCTTAGACCGGAGAACCAGAAAATATCACCGGCTAATGGATAGGCGACAAAAAAAAGTACCAATGAACGGATCAGGAAAAAGACTACTTAGGGCAGCCGATCAAGCCAATCAGTGGACGAACCCTAAGTACGGACGGTGTGGGCCCCGATGTCGACCATGGAGATCGACCGCCACAGGGATGGCGTGGTGCAGAAGCGGCGGCTAGGGTTTAGGATCGAGGTAAGGCTGATATCGTGTTAGAAAGAAATAGAGAGGAGATGGCGGAATATGATGGATTTGTATTGCTGAGCCTCGCGGGCATAGACATAGTAGTACTTTTTTTTAAGTACAAGGCAAGGTGTAGAATAATTCCTATGCTATCCTGTGTTTCTTAAATAACCATGATACTCAACATGAACTTATTAATAGGATCTCCAACCCGATTGCCGTAATTTGAACTGCTATTTGTCCGTTTACACGTCCGGATAGTGTCCGGGATAATGTGTGGCATCTTTCCGAACAGTTAGACCACGCGCTAGCATCGCTACTCGGATTTTCATGGAACATCCATACTCGGATCTCTAGTCAGCCTCCTTCGAGAGATGATCGAGTGGCACAAGTTTCCCCGCGTCATCAACTATCCTTGATCAATCGAGAAGCACCAGTACCAGATTCCGTTGGAATTTTGTTCAAATTGTAGTTAACTAAAGTGTGACGACAGGTGTTGAGTATCTCCGCAATACTCAGACCAAATCAGGCTTTCGGTAAACTTGTTCTACAAAATCTCAATCGATTCGGAGTCTAATGTTGGGATATCCATAAACCATTATGGGTACGGTCGTAAGAGGGCCATGCTAGCCCAGATGGGGAACCCACAACACCAGACGTTAAGACCTCTAGGTCACCGATCCGCTCGGACACTAGTGAAGAATCTTGTCACTCAGGCGACACTCATCCACTCAGACGCCTCCAAACCACTTGGACATGTGAAGCACTCGGCGACGGGAGATGAACAGCTGCAGCTAGACGAGGAATCTCGGGCATCAAGGGGCGTGCAACATATGCATTACCAATATCTACTTCGACTGTTACACCATGCACTGTACGCCATCAATGCAATCACTTAAACCACATTGTAACATAGTTACGCAAGGGGGTGGCGCACTCTATATAACCCACCCCGCAGCTAGCACATGAACAAGGGTTCACAATCCTTTATAATCATCACGTACACACAAGAGAAATATAGTCCCAAGGCTTGAGACGTAGGGTTGTTACCTCCCCCGCGAGGGGCCTGAACAGGTAAAATCCATGTGTCACACCTACGCCGTAGCTAGATCTCGCCCTTGTTTGTATCCCTTTTCATTACTGCCAGGATCATTCACACGACATGTACTGTAGTTCCCTAGAATGGCCGACCCATTTATTTGTTCGCAACCCCTGGATTGACATCTTGACGCAGTGTGTGTGTCATATAGGATTCCACGTGATTCTTCCGACATTGCTATATGTCACCATTACTGATTCCGAATAGGAATTGCCTTCGGGCGACAGTAGCAGGCTAGCCCATTTCTCTACACCCGGCTCGTAATGATCACTATAGGTCTGGTTTACTATGTTTTTTCAATTACTTTTGCAATCTTTCAATTTATTTGTTTTTTCGCCTTTTTTCTATTTTCCGGTTTTTCTTCATTTTGCATTGGTTTTCTTTGATTTCTCTTGGTTTTTCTTTCTTTCTTTATTTTTCTTTTGTTTCTTTGTTTTTTTTTTGGTTTTTCCCTTACTCTTTTGTTTCTACGTTGTTTTAGTGGTTTTCTTCTCCGTTTTCCTTTTTCATTTTTCCAACACATGTCTACAGTTTTCATATTTAATCTAAAAAGATTATATACATTATGTGCATTTTTTATAAAAGTTTAAGATTTCCAAATATATGATTAACATGCTTAATGTATTTTTAATGTCTAGTTTCTTTATACATGTTTTTCATTTTTTTGTATACATATAACCGTTTATTTCAAAATGTTTCATATTTTTTATATACATGTCAAACATTATTTTGAATACATACTGGAACATTTTGTAATGATAAAAACATTTTTCTGAACGACGCAAACTTATTCTACATTTTAAATTTTTTTTGAAGATGTCCCAGATTTTTGTTTTAACTTGTGATCATTTTTTGTATTTAATTGAAAATTTCAGAATTACACAAACATTTATCCCTATACTTGTGGGTTATCAAGACCTTTTTCTGGCACCGTTGCCGGGGAGTTATAGTGTGAGGTGAATATTCTCGTGTGTGCTTGTTTGCTTTATCACTAAGTAGTTTTTATTTTGTGCTCTTGTTTTCTATCTTTAGTTATGGGTAGGAAACGCAAAATACCAAAAAAATTAGTTGTACCTACTACCCCAATGGTTGAAGATCCACTCAAAATCTATCACTCTTCTAAAGCTTTTTACTTGGATCATCTTCGATCCCTATGTGCTCGTGCTGAAACCCCAACTAGCTTAGTTGAGGGCAAGTCTTTAGATGAGCATGCTTGTTATGTGCGACACCGCTTATCTCAAAAAGGGAAACTTTTACTGGATCAAATTCATCGTTGCAATGCTACTTGGAATTTATGTGAAATATATGATTTTACTTGTTATCTGAAGACCCTAAGAAACACCTTCCCTGCCAATGTGAGTCTAGTGATAATGGAATTGTATCTTCGTTTGCTAAGGGTGTTTATAATTACTATGATGTTCAACAAATTGAAGAATTTGTTGCTTTTAAGGGTGCTTATGAACTTGCTTCTTTGATTGGAAAGTATGATGTTACTCTTTACAAATCTGAAAATTTTGCCATACTTAAATATTGTTATGATAATTATGCTTCTAATGCCTATGTTAAACCATATATTGAGGACTCCTCCGCTGTCCAAGAAGAGACTAATATTTTGCAGGAGTCTGTGGAAGAAGGAATTGATGAAACTGTGGGCTCATTGGATGAAAAAGATGACGAGGAAAGCGAAGAACAAAAGGAGGAAGAGCGGATTAGCTACCCGTGTCCACCTTCTAATGAGAGTAACTCTTCAACTCATACATTGTTTGATTTCCCTTCGTGCTTAACGAAGGACGATTGCTCTGATTATTCTTATGATCTCGTTGATTCTTTTGAAATATCCTTTTTTGATGATGCTTGCTATGCTTGTGGCCAAGATGCCAATATGAATTATGCTTATGGAGATGAACTTGATATAGTTCCTTATGTTAAACATGAAATTGTTGCTATTGCACCCATGCATGATAGTCCTATTATCTTTTTGAATTCTCCCGACTACACTATATCGGAGAAGTTTGCCCTTATTAAGGATTATATTGATGGGTTGCATTTTACTACTACACATGATGAGTTTGATAGATATAATATGCATGTGCTTGCTGCTCCTACTTGCAATTATTATGAGAGAGGAACTACACCTCCACCTCTTTATGTTTCCAACACGATAAAATTGCAAGAAACTGCTTATGCTATGTATTGGCCTTTACTTGATGTTCATGAATTGTTCTTGTATCACATGCCGATGCATAGGAAGAGAGTTAGACTTCGTCACTGCTCGATATATGTTTCTTTGTGCTCACTACTAAATGCTAAATCATTGTTGATTCAAATTGGCTTTGATATACCTTGGGATCCAGGTGGATCCATTACTTGAGCACTTTATGCCTAGCTTAATGGCTTTGAAGAAAGCGCTGCCAGGGAGACAACCCGAAAGTTTTAGAGAGTCATTCATTTCTGTTGTGTGCTTTTATAAAGTTTAAAACAAAAAAAAAGTAAAGAGGGGAACCTAAAACTTTTGCAAAAAGAAAAGCGAAAGTGAGAAAGATGAGCATTGTTAAAGTGGGAGCTAGCCTTGAACTTTGTTCATCCTCATGGAGACTTTGTGAATCTTGATTACAGAAACTTTTCAACAAAAATAATTATCCCCTTGTACAATTCCATTGTATTATAAAAATAATGTGCCAAGATTTGCCTTTAGGATGTTTACATTGCTTGTTGGTTTGTGCGGTGCAAAACAGAAACTTTGGCTGTAGTGCTCGATTTTACATTTTTTACTGGAACATCAAACGGTTCTGAAACTTCTTGCACTTTATTTCTATACAAATTTTTTATTTTTCCTAAATGTTTCAGAATTTTTGGAGTACAATAAGTATGGTGAATGTTCAGATTACTACAGACTGTCCTGTTTAAGACAGATTCTGTTATTGATGCATTGTTTGCTTGTTTTGATGAAACTATCGGTTTCTATCAGTGGAATAAGCCATGGAAAGTTATATTACAGTAGCTACAATGCAAAAACAAAATATGAATTGGTTTGCAACAGTAATTAGAGTAGTGATTTGCTTTATTATACTAACGGATCTTACCGAGCTTTCTATTGAGTTTCGTGTGGATGAAGTGATCAAAGATCGAGGAGGTCTCGATATGAGGAGGAGGAGAGGCAAGAGCTCAAGATTGGGGATTCCCAAGCCACCCCAAGTAAATATTCAAGGAGACTCAAGCGTCTAAGCTTGGGGATGCCCTGGAAGGCATCCCATATTTCTTCAACAAGTATCGGTATGTTTTCCTATTCGTTTCGTTCATGCGATATGTGCAAATCTTGGAGCGTCTTTTGCATTTAGTTTTTACTTTTCTTTTATGCACCATGATGGTATGCTTGTGACCATGATGGTTGAGATAATCCATAGTATGCAAAAGATGCACGGATGTCCTAATAGTAAAAAATCTTACCAGGGTATCTCCATGGTAGTTACCGTAGTTCAACACGTGGACTAGTGGCACATATTGACCATAATGTTGAGGAGTTCGATTGTAGATATTGTAACTCTCAAGATCAGTACAATATGCGATCAGATGATTTTTCTCTTGATAAGTTAATTCGGAGCCATTGGTGTAGTGGGTTTTGTCTACCATCTTCCACACATTCTTTGAAGAATGAAAATAAGTTGTCAATGGAAATAAGCTGTCAACTATTTTGAAATAAACAATATAAATTATTTAATAACTATATTTGAGAAGCTCACATAGGGGAAGAATTGGAAGCGTATCAACAAGGACCCAAATGTCCATATTGTCTTGCTCGATTTTAGGATCACCAAGATCCATGGTGAGAAGCATACCCTCATCAAAACCATACATATTGCAAAATGCCTCCCAATTTTTGCAACTAAAATGGGTTACACACTCAGAATTGTACAACTTTTCTTCAAAATCCACACCATGATGGGTCCTTAGGTGAATATTCTTTGTTTCCATACTTTCATGGTCTTCAAAACCCATCCTCTCCAAGACATAGCCTCTTGCATAGTATGGGATAAGCTAGTCGAATTAGAAAAGATGAAAAGTACATGTTTAAATAGTTGAAGTCGTGCTTAATTACAAAAAAAACTCTTGTCGTTGTTGCGTACCGTTTCAACATCAAAAGTCTCCTCGAGCTTGATGCTGAAGCGCCGATCTTCGTCCAGCTCAAGGAACCTGTCGCACATACCTCGGTCGTCGTGGCACCAGTCGCACTCCCCCGGACGGTTTTCGTCTTCCGAGTACGATATTTCCTATGTTCATAATTCAAATATTAAACTTGTACAATTAAGTATATATACTAAAAAACCTAAATTAGATCATTATTACTCATCACGGATTGACTATCGGTCTGTCGAGCCTTTTCTTGAAAACTCTCAGCTCACGTGGTGTACATATTCGACCGTCGGTGATGGTATCTCCTCCTTTCATTCCCGAGTGCATTACACCAAATTTTCTAGCACACGGGAATGAAGGAGAAGCTACCCCCATGACAACAGTCGGGATTCTTCGTCCTCTCATAT
>NC_041383.1:37647221-37648795 GCF_002162155.2 Triticum dicoccoides
TGGTTGGAGACTCTCCCTCACTGATTCCTCTCTGACATTTGCGACCGTTGGTAGCTCCTCTTTTCGTTCCCAAGTGCATTACACCAAATTGTGTCTAGCACACGGGGACGAAGGAGAAGCTACCCCCACGACAACAGTCGGGATTCTTCGTCCTCTCATATATGGTGGAGACTCGACAGACTTAAAGTCAACCCGAGGACTCATATTATAGGACTCATATTGACATGGAGATTTGGCTGGTCTCTCCTCGAGGTCGGAGGTGGGTCGGTGACGGGGACGACGGTGCGGATGATGGAGGGGACACCTAGATTTCTGTAAAAACAAAAACCCTATAAGCTATCAAGTAATCAAATGCATAAGCCTTGCATAGTGCTCTCCAATTTTAGCATTCAAAGTAGGAGTACTTTTTCAATTTGAGCATTCAATAAGCAAAACCAAATCGTAAAATAAAGTAGTATTCAAATTAGCATGCATTCAATTATAAGAAAAACTACATTATCTCTTGTGTCCGTACATCGTCGAATATTATCACTAATACTCCTCGAATACTATCATACGTATAGCATCGTAATACAACTAGAACCGTAGCGCCCGACGGGTATCGTCGCGGGTGGTGGACACCCAAAGAGAAGGAACCATCACAAGATCATAGCTCCAGTGAGATCCCTGAAGAACCTGCCAGGTATTGTCGAACCTTTCCTCCAACGCAACCATGTAGCGACGAACGTGCTCGTCCTCCTCGCTGACACGGTGACGTACCACCTCCGTGGTGTCCGGAAGCCTCGACACCGTCACTGGCCCACGCGACCGCCACCAAACATGGATCGGGTCAACGACGGGCTGGCTCCTCACCAACCTAAGCCCCCCGGAAGGTAGCACCTCCCAACACAAGCCCGACGGAGCCCAGTCCCGGACATGGCCGCTATGATCAAGCCGGCCTCCTCCGCTGAGTCGACGACAAGGATGCGGGATAGGCATCGTCGACATCGATGCGGGATTAATTGCTGGAACTAAAAATAAACTAGTTCTATTAATTTTCTTGCTAAAAATAAACTACTTCTATATATAGTAAAATAAAGTAGTTTTATTAAATCAACTAGTTCAACTACTAAGCACTTACTATAAATAAATAAAATAAAGTAGTACTTACTAAAAATAAACTACTTCTATATATAGTAAAATTTAATAAAGTAGTTTTATTAAATAAACTAGTTCAACTACTAAGCACTAACCTAAAATCAAGTAGTACTTACTAATTTTACTTTTCTCTCTACACTAACCTAAAATGCACTAACCTAAAATCAATATCTACTAACCTAAATAAAAAATTCATACATATATGAAAATACATATATAAATAAAAAAATGTTATGAACACTATATTCATACATACATAGCCACATCCATTCATCATATAGCTACCATATTATTCATACAAACAAAAAAAATTCAATGAACAAAAAATAATACAGATTATATGAAAAAAGCACTGAACAGAGCCGTGGTGGCGGCGGCTCACATCGGGGGCGGCCGGCGAGGGCGACGGCGGGGGTGGCGAGGGCGTCGGTGACGAC
>NC_041383.1:37649044-37659550 GCF_002162155.2 Triticum dicoccoides
GGGGCGGTGGAGGGTGACGGCAGGGGCGGCGGAGGCGTCGTCGTGGTCACGGGGGCGGCGGACGGCGTCGACATGGGCACGGGCGATGGTCACGGTGGCGGGGCAGCCTGGCAGCATCGAGGAGGTCGGCGCGTCGGGGGCAACTAGCGGTATAATTCTGAATTTTTGCCAAGTTCTTCTTATATAGGAAAGGCTTGGGTCCCGGTTCGTCGCACCAACCGGGACCAATGCCCCCTTTAGTCCTTGTTGGTGCCACCAACCGGGATCGAAGGTCTCTTTTCAGCAGCCCAAAGGGCGGGAAGCAGAGGCCTTTGGTCCCGGTTGGTGGCACCAACCGAGACTAAAGGGTGGGAATTGGTTCCGGTTGGTGCCACGAACCGGGACTAAAGGTGTGCATTGGTCCCGGTTCGTGGCACCAACCAGGACCAATGTCCTGTGGCTGCCAAAGCCGTGGTGCGGTGGGATGTTTAGTCCCACCTCGCTAGTCGAGGAGCGGCAGGACCGGTTTATAAGCCGTGCCCAGCCAGCTCCATTTAGCTCCCCTCAACTGCAGGCCTCTGGGCCTAATCTCGCACTACTATGCTTGTGGGCCTGTTGGGCCTTCTGCGGGCCTGAATCCTGGCCCATGGATGGGTTTCTACTCGTATTCAGGCCGTGGTGGCCCAGTAGGTGGCATTTTTTAATTTTTTCACAATTTTTTATTTTCTTTTTTGCTTTATTTATTTTATTTTGTTTCTACTTACAAGAAAATACTTACTGTTGCTATTTTATTTATTGCAGGAAAATTCTTTTTGCTTATAATGTTTTGAACATAAAATACTTTGGTAATTTTAGGTCCATAAATTTTATTTGTGTTATTAAAGTTTATTTTACTTTGTTTCTACTTATATATTTTATTAAAATTTATTTTATTTTATTTGGTTTGTACTTACATCATCCCTTTCTGACTTTATTTGTTATTTTTCATGCATTTACTGATTATTTTGAGCTACAAGACCATGAAATTGAAAAGCATTTCAAATGAACTCTGAAAAGGTTGGAAGTTGGCATGGTATCATCATTTCTTCCACATAGCATGTGCAAGAAAGTTGAGAGGGTTACGGAAAAAACTGGATGCACTTCGTGTACAAAATGGACAATCTCTTTCAAAGTATCAGGATTTCATACGGAAACTTGTTTGTTACAACAGGCATTTCAAATGAACTACGAAAAGATTGAAAGTTGGCATGGTATCATCATAATAGTTGTGGAGAAAGTCTTCACCTTTTCTTTGCTTGTGTCCTTTCCTTATTGTGCCGTAACCATGGATAATCTTCATCATTTATCAGGATGCTTGGGTCAGCCTTGACTTTGAAGGGAGGAATTTCATGAAACTTTTCACAATCTTCGGACATGTCTGTCTTGCCCTCCACTCCCACGATGTCCCTTTTTCCTGAAAGAACTATGTGGCGCTTTGGCTCATCGTATGACGTATTCGCTTCCTTCTCTTTTCTTTTTCTCGGTTTGGTACACATGTCTTTCACATAGATAACATGTGCCACATCATTGGTTAGGACGAACGGTTCGTTAGTGTACCCAAGATTGCTTAGATCCACTATTGTCAGTCTGTACTTTGGGTCTACCTGTACCCCGCCTCCTGACAGATTGACCCATTTGCACTTAAACAAAGGGACCTTAAAATCTACTCCGTAGTCAAGTTCCCATATGTCCACTATGTAACCATAATATGTGTCCTTTCCCTCTCGGTTGCTGCATCAAAGCGGACACCACTATTTTGGTTGATGCTCTTTTGATCTTGGGCGATCGTGTAAAATGTATTCTTATTTATCTCGTATCCTTTATAAGTCAATACAGTCGAAGATGGTCCCCTGGACAATGAGTACAGCTCCTCACAAACAGTGTTGTCACCTCTGAGACATGTTTCCAACCAACTGCTGAAAGTCCTGATGTGTTCACATGTAATCCAGTCGTCGCACTGCTCTGGGTGTTTGGAGCGCAGATTGTTCTTGTGTTCATCGACATACGGGGTCACCAAGGTAGAGTTTTGTAGAACTGTGTAGTGTGCTTGAGACCAAGAACATCCATCCCTGCATATTATTGAGTCCTCTCCAAACGTGCATTTTCTAGTCAGTCTCCCCTCATACCTCGATTCAGGGAGACCTATCTTATTAAGGCCAGGAATGAAGTCAAGACAAAACCCAGTGACATCCTCTGTTTGATGGCCCATGGGGATGCTTCCTTCTGGCCTAGCACGGTTATGGACATATTTCTTCAGGACTCCCATGAACCTGTCAAAGGGGTACATATTGTGTAGAAATAGGGGGCCCAGAATGACAATCTCGTCAACTAGATGAACTAGGACGTGCGTTATGATATTGAAGAAGGATGGTGGGAACACTAGCTCGAAACTGACAAGACATTGCACCACATCACTCCTTAGTCTTGGTATGATTTCTGGATCGATAACCTTCTGAGAGATTGCATTGAGGAATGCACATAGCTTCACAATGGCTAATCAGACATTTTCTCGTAGAAGCCCCCTCAATGCAACCGGATGCAGTAGCATCATAATCACATGGCAATCATGAGACTTTAGGTTCTAGAACTTTTTCTCTGGCATATTTATTATTCCCTTTATATTCGACGAGAAGCCAGTCGGGACCTTCATACTAAGTAGGCATTCAAAGAAGATTTCCTTCTCTTCTTTTGTAAGAGCGTAGCTAGCAGGACCTTCATACTGCTTTCGAGGCATGTCGTCTTTTTCGTGCAAACGTTGCAGGTCCTCCCGTGCCTCGGTTGTATCTTTTGTCTTCCCATACACACCCAAGAAGCCTAGCAGGTTCACGCAAAGGTTCTTCATCACGTGCATCATGTCGATCGAAGAGTGGACCTCTAGGTCTTTCCAGTAGGGTAGGTCCCAAAATATAGATTTCTTCTTCCACATGGGTGCGTGTCCCTTGGCGTCACTCGGAACAGCTAGTCCATCGGGACCCTTTCCAAAGATTACGTGTAAATCATTGACGATAGCAAGTATGTGATCACCGGTACGCATGCGGGCTTCATCCGGTGATCTGCCTCGCCTTTGAAATGCTTGCCTTTCTTTCGACATTGATGGTTGGTCGGAAGAAATCGACAATGGCCCAGGTACATATTCTTCCTGCATTTGTCCAGGTATGTACTTTCGGTGTCAGCTAAACAATGCGTTCATGCGTGGTATCCCTTGATTGTCTGTCCTGAAAGGTTACTGAGAGCGGGCCAATCGTTGATGGTTACAAATAGCAACTCATGCAGGTTAAATTCCTCATGTCTGTGCTCATCCCACGCACGTACACCATTTCCATTCCATAGCTGTAGAAGTTCTACAACTAATGGCCTTAGATACACATCAATGTCGTTGCCGGGTTGCTTAGGGCCGTGGATGAGAACTGGCATCATAATGAACTTCCGCTTCATGCACATCCAAGGAGGAAGGTTATACATACATAGAGTCGCGGGCCAGGTGATGTGATTGCCGCTCTTCTCCCCGAAAGGATTAATGCCATCCGCGCTTAAACCAAACCGTACGTTCCTTGGGTCACGTGCAAACTCAGCCTAGTACTCTCTCTCGATTTTTCTCCACTGCGACCCGTCTGCGGGTGATCTCAACTTTCCGTCTTTCTTACGGTCCTCACTGTGCCATCGCAACAACTTGGCATGCTCTTTGTTTCTGAACAGTCGTTTCAACCGTGGTATTGTAGGAGCATAGCACATCACCTTCGCAGGAACCCTCTTCTTGCGGGGCTCGTCGTCAACATCACCAGGGTCATCTCGTCTGATCTTATACCGCAATGCACCGCATAACGGGCATGCGTTCAAATCCTCGTACGCACCACGGTAGAGGATGCAGTCATTAGGGCATGCATGTATCTTCTGCACCTCCAATCCTAGAGGGCATACGACCTTCTTTGTTGTGTACATACTGTCGGGCAATTTGTTATCCTTTGGAAGCTTCTTCTTCAATATTTTCAGTAGCTTCTCAAATCCTTTGTCACGCACAACATTCTCTGCCTTCCACTGCAGCAATTCCAGTACGGTACCCAGCTTTGTGTTGCCATCTTCGCAATTGGGGTACAACCCTTTTTTGTGCTCCTCTAACATGCGATCGAACTTCAGCTTCTACTTTTGACTTTCGCATTGCGTCCTTGCATGGACAATGACCCGGCGGAGATCATCATCATCGGGCACATCGTCTGGTTCCTCTTGATCTTGAGAAGCTTCCCCCGTTGCAGCATCATCGGGCACATCATCTGGTTCCTCTTGATCTTCAGCAGCTCCCCCCTGTTGCAGCATCACCGTATTCAGGGGGCACATAGTTGTCACCGTCATCTTCTTCTTCGCTGTCTTCCATCATAACCCCTATTTCTCCGTGCCTCGTCCAAACATTATGGTGTGGCGTGAAAACCTTGTAAAGCAGGTGGGTGTGAAGGATTTTCCGGTCAGTGTAAGACTTCGTATTCCCACATTTAGGGCATGGACAACACATAAAATCATTCTGCTTGTTTGCCTCAGCCACTTCGAGAAAATTATGCACGCCCTTAATGTACTAGGAGGTGTGTCTGTCACGATACATCCATTACTGGTTCATCTGTGTGCATTATATATAATTATGTGTGTCAATAGTAAGAAAATCAGACAAGTATCTATCTAAAGTAAGAAAATCAGACAAGTATCTATCTAAAGTAAGAAAATCAGAAAGAAGATAAGAACAAGAGGCTCACCACGGTGGTGCCGGCAACGCGATCGGCGCGGGCGCTCAACGGCGGTGAAAACGGGGACGGGGCGTGATGGACCGCTAAATCTAGACAAATCTCGGGAAAAATGGAGCTCCGAGGTCGAGCTTCGAGAGGAGAAAGCTTAACTAGTGTGGCTCGGGCATTTCATCGAACACCTCATGTTCATAGGAGGTGAGCTAGAGCACCCAAATTCCCTCCCCTCGCCGGCCAGAAAAAACAGAGCACCGTGGAGTACTCTGCCGCGGCGATGGGTATATATATAGGCAAATTATTTGTCCTGGTTCGTGGTAGGAACCGAGACTAAATTCCACCTTTTATACCGGTTCAAGGGACGGACCGGTACCAATGGCTGTGGGCCAGGAGCGCGGCCCATTGGTCCCGGTTCGTGCCTAGAACCGGGACAAATGAATCCAGACTAACCGGTAGAAATTCCCACGAGGCCCAGGCCGGCCCCATGGGCTCATGAACCGGGACTAATGCCCCCATGGGTCCCGGTTCGTGAAAAACCGGGACTAATGGGCCGGCCAGGCCCAAACCAAAGCCCTGTTTTCTACTAGTGATATGGGCCCTCGAGATCTGGCGCGGATTGTTGATATATTAGGGTGGGCCTAGGGCCCATCTAACAATTTCATAAAAGTCTCTAAGGGCCCATGTGAGTTAAATGACAATGGATGTGGTGGGAAGTTTAGTCCCATATACTGCTAGTTGGAGAAGAAGTTGGACCTTCTTATAAGGGATTCTCTTCCACATGCTATTGAAGCCTAAGAAAAGAAGTGGTTCCCGCGCGCTCTTCCGCCGCCGCCCACCTCGCTACACCACACCTCGTCATGACGCGTTGCGGGTTGCGGGAATGAGCCAAGCCAAGCTCACACCTATGTGGTCGATGATCCGAGGCGTCAGATCATGGATAGTAATCGACTCGGACATGGGTCCAGCCCACGTCTCTCCACGCGGCTGCGCTTATCTGTGTGAGGCATATGCCAACCCTAGCCGTCACGTGAAACATATCACATCTACCTCCACACACACGTCGTTCCATTGTTGCTGCTGCCGCCGATGATCCCATCCCGTCCGCCGTGTACACGGACGAGAGAGCAGGCCTCCGAAATCTTACCTCTTCGAATCCTTACGGGAAAAGGGGTGATTAGGTTTTTGGGGAGTGTCACCTACGCGACTGCTCGCTGCCGTTCGTCCACGTATGCTGCATCGTCTTCATTTTCACCATATTCACCGACGTCGAGAGAGCCGCCGACAAGAAGGCCGTCGAGGATGCCGTTGCTGGCACCGCTGCCGCGGCAGCTTCCGCTTGGGCAACTGGAGGGCATAACTCGTTTATTCTGCTCCTGTTTATTTCTGTGTTAGCCGTACTAACATTATGTGTAGATGTGTCTACTGTTTGCATAGTACGTGCTTATATAAGTCGTTATCAGTATGTCGTTAATTTTGTCAATGCCATGTTCATGATTATTTCCTAGATTAAGTTAATCGATAAACTGCCACCTTTTGATTTCGTATAGAACCCAAATGGACAAGAAGAGTATATTTTCCAGTTCGGTTGATTCTAGACGTGTTGGCCGTTGTGAGGAACAGGAGGTTGCTTGTCCTGTAGCAGCTTTTCAAGCTAATAGAGCTGTCTTTATACTAGGTCGGACATACAAGGAATAGGGGATTGCTTGTTCGATCCGTAGTAGCTTTACAGCCTAAGAAAGCGGTCTTTGTATTAAAGAAGAAGGTGGTGAAATAATCCAGTTCCCTGCTCCTTGGGAAGAAAAGAGGAAATATTCGAGTCTTTGAGGTTCCGCAATACTGTACATATGCTTTCATTGACGTGCACAGTGTAGCAAGTATACTCCTAGATTCTAGCTTTGACAAACCTAAAAAAAGGCTCCAGCTCTGGGGTGCCACATGCAGCCATGCGCAGCCCCACCTTTTCATTGATTAGCCCAAGCACATGCCAAGTTAGAAATGATTTATGCTCGAAAATCCTCCCTTTCCTCTCGTTCCAAATGTTCCACACGGTGTACATGATAATCGATCGCAGCCAAAGAGAGCTCACCCTGCTGTAGATTCTTGCTCCACCATCCGTCAAAAGAAGAGAAGCTTCATCCTACTGTGGTATTAAAATAGTTAACCTAGTCCAATGCTTGACCTTGACTCTTATCGAAAAATCTTGCAAAGCTAGCCCATATGTGTGTAAATAATACTTCCTCTGTCCCATAATATAAAAACGTTTTTCAAACTGTTTTATGGGACGGAAGGAGTATTTAACATTGCTAAATGGGTCTCCAAACCCATGCATGGTATTTAATTAGACCTAGCTAGCGCGTGTCTCCTTAAATCTCAGTTGTCCTCCAACTCATTCCTGTTCTTGTGTAGTTGCATATGGATATGGACTAAGATCGAGTTAGACAAAAATGAAGAAATAAGATTGACTAGTGGTTATCGTTGTGTGGGGCAACCATAAAGAATCAGTTCGCTATTGCTTGCTTGCCAATTGGAATAGGATAAAGGTACAATATTCGACTCTTCGCCCTCCGGCTGGGTTTTCCTCCTTTGCTTCCTTTTTGGGCGTGGTATGGTGTGGTGTATACACTACAGGAACAGTAGTGTAACAATAGCTATAAATGCCGCCTCGCCCGGCCATGACAACACACCTCAATTTGCATGCAAAAGAGCATGGCACCTCCCTCTCGATCCACCTAGCAAGCTAGCTACAATATAATTGAAGATGAACTGAGTTAAAATCAGGCAGGCTCATCAGAGATCCTCGACGATGGCCGCCCTAACCAAAGGCGCCATTGACGGGCTGCTGGGCGTCCTGGCCAAGGAGATCACCAACGAGGCGCTGCTGATCGGCGGCGTCCCCGGCGACATGCAGTTCATCAAGGATGAGATGAACAGTATGAATGGGTTCCTGCTGCACCTGACCAAGACGGAGGGCCTGCACGACGACCAGGTCCGCGCATGGATGAAGCAGGTGCGCGAGATCGCCTACGTCGCCGAGGACTGCGTCCAGCGCTACATCCACGACGTGGTCCCGCATGAAGCTGCTAGTTGTGGACGCCTGGGCGCCCTGGCGGCCATGGCGCACCTCCTCCTCCTCCACCCCAAAAAGTTTTGTCGGCTCCGCAACCTCGGCAAGCAAGTCACTGAGCTCAAGGTCCGCGTGCGCGATGTCGGCGGGAGGCGGTTGCGCTACGGCGTCACCGTCCCGGCCGGTCCGGACGTCAAGCTGGTGCCGATGACGCCTGCTGGCCAACAAGAGGAGAAGAGGGTGGCCTTTGTGCGCGCACTGGATTTGGAACTGCAACAAGACGTTGTCGGCAGCAAAGCATGGTGGAGGGCTTCGTTCGGCTCTCCGCAGAGCGACTGCTATGGGCGGCCTGCTTCCTGCTGCTCTCCCATCTGCTGTAGTGAGATACATATCTTTCGACCGAGAGATCATCCGTCGGCTCCCTCCTCTCGTACAATCTGAAGCTGCCACGGTGCACGGCATCCTGAAGAAATGTTCTGAGGATGACGGCGGCGACGATGCAGCAGCATTCAGATGCACGAAGAAGATGTTCCTCTGTGCTCTTTATGCTTACCCTTACGCGACAAATCAAGAGCTGGAGAAGCTCAAGGAGAAATTAGAGGGAAGAGCCGAAGATCCCAAGAAGGAAGTGATGATCTTCTGCTACAGCATGCTGTCCATCAGCCAGAAGAGTTCCCTGGAGTATCTAACTGCTTTCCTCCATGAGTCGGAGATCAGCAGGACAAGCATGGTCAGGCGATGGGTCGCCGAAGGGCTCGTAGGTAAAGAACCAGGAGGAGGGAGGACTCCAGAAGAAGAAGGCGAATGCTACTTCAATGAGCTTCTATGTCGAGGCTTCATCTGTCCTGCTCGCTTCAGTGATGCCGGCACGGTCAAGAGCTGTGTAATGGAGAAGCCAGTCAGCGATTTCATTCTCGGCATCACTGGAAGCGAGAACTTCGAGGTCTCGTTGCCAGCTCACCTCGAACGCCAGCTCAATATCCGAGAGATAGTTCAACGACTTCAACCGCTGCAGCAAGAGCAACGACGAGCGGCGGATCGTTGGAGGAACATCATCCCTCGCCGCTGCATCAACCTTTGCAGCGACAGCGCTTCGCCGGAGGAGGATCATCCCATGGACGCGCTGGTGGATTTCCTCGAGAAACTCCCTGAGCTATACCGGCTGAATGTGCTGGATTTGGGAGGATGCAAAGGCCTGAAGAAGCGCCACCTCAAGAGCTTTGGTGGTGTGGTATGGCTCAAGTATCTGAGCCTTCGGATCACAGACGTCTCCCACCTGCCTACCTGTCATATCAACAAGCTCACGTTGCTGGAGACCCTGGACATCAGGGGAACAAGCATACGGCCTCACGACACGGAGAAGATCAACCTGCCAAAGCTAAAGCACCTCCTCGCCGGCCGGTACCTCACGCCGGGCGAGAAGGCGTCGCTCATCACCGTTCAGATGCCTCGCAAGATCGGGTCCATGAGGTGCATGGAGACACTATCCCACTTCCAAATCTCCATGTACGGAACCGAGCTGCGAGGAGTTGCGAAGCTGCGCCAGTTGAGGAAGCTCGGTGTGGTCATCCATGGCAATGCTGACAGTACCGCAAATCTGGGTCGAGTGCTTCATGCGCTGTCTGGATGCCTGCGCTCGTTGTCAGTTTTCATCACCACCCAGGGCTGGGCTATCGACGAGGTTTCGTCTTCCTCGTCGCAAGAGATGTTGATGGGGGCCGCCCCTAGGCCTAGTTTCATCCTAGAGAACCTAGATATCAATGGAAAGGTCAGCGGCCTGCCTTCATGGATCACCAAGGCCCAGAAGCTAGCCAACGTCACTCTACGTCACACTGAGCTGAGCGGAGATGATGCTCTGAGGAGGCTTGCCAGTGTCCTAAGCCTGCGTTGCCTCAAGCTCAACAGCGGCGCATTCACCGAGCAACAACTCGTCTTCAGGGTCGTCCAGTTCAAAGCTCTCTGTTGGAACACGTATACTCCCACGACCTCCACGCCACCAGCACGCCCGGGTCCTGCGCCCACTACTGGCTCGTCCCGCACGTAGCTCACGCTCCCTTCGGTTTAGCTAGTTCAGTTGCAGTCTTATCCTGCTGTTGTATATCCGGTATATATATGTGTAACCCTGTGCAGTCATAATATACAAAGAGTTTCACTCTCCTACTTGGTATCAGACGCGAGTTCTCTCCTGAGCCCTCCCATGTCCTCCTCGGCGCCCACTCTTCCCGTCGCCACCAGCGGCGCTCCCGCCGGCACGGCGCCCCCTGTGCCCGCGCCCCTGCCCGGCGCCACGGCGCCCCCCGCAACGGCGCCCCTGCCTGTCCCCACGGCGCCTCCTGCGCCCGCGCCACCAGCAACGGCGCGTGGTGGAAGAGGGCGGATGCATGGCGCGGTGCTGGTGGTAGGGGAGAGGCAGCGAGTGCCAGGCTACATGCGAGGGTGGGGTCCGCGGAGCGGACGTAGCTGGCGAGCGGGACGGAGTGCATGGTGCGGCGCTCGAGGCGGCGGCAGGCGC
This sequence comes from Triticum dicoccoides, assembly GCF_002162155.2. NCBI lineage: Eukaryota > Viridiplantae > Streptophyta > Magnoliopsida > Poales > Poaceae > Triticum > Triticum dicoccoides. The sequence continues at coordinate 37,659,363 of NC_041383.1, forward strand.
GTGGGGTTGGTTGGGAGCGGGATCCGAGGAAGATCGAGGTGGGGCGGGCGAGGGAATATCCGAGGTAGGTGGGGACGATCCCGAGGCATGCATAGCGGGCGTGCGGAAGGGACGAGCGCCGGGATTTTCTGTGGTGGAACAGGGGATGGGTTCGGATGCACTGGTGCTGGCTTGGAAGGGAAAAGTGT
>NC_041383.1:37659952-37709556 GCF_002162155.2 Triticum dicoccoides
GTCTAGCTTGTGGGTGGTGTAGGGTGCGAGGTTGGGGTAACATAGGCACCCGAAGGTGCGGAGGTGGTCGTAGCTAGGGTGAACGCCGTGGAGAAGAAAAAACGGTGTGAGATTGTGGACGACGCGAGAAGGACGCCAGTTCAGGAGATGGGTTACCGTGTGGAGCGCCTCGACCCAGTATGGTGGTGGCATGTGTGCTTGCGCAAGAAGGGTGCGGAGAATGTCGTTTGTGGAGCGAATGGCGCGTTCGCCTTCCCGTTTTGAGGAGAGGTATGAGGACATGAGAGGCGATGGACGATGCCGTTGTCAGAGAGGAAAGTGAGGAGAGCGGTGTTGACGAACTCGCCACCATTGTCGCTTTGGATGCAATGGACGAGAGCGTGGTATTGTGTGAGAACGTAGCGACAGAAACGCACGAGTACAACGGCCGTTTCAGACTTGTTGCATAGAGGAAAGGACCAGGAGAAATGAGTATAGTCGTTCATGATTATGAGATAATATTTAAAACCGGAGAAACTAGATACAGGCGACGTCCAAAGGTCACAGTGAACAAGCTGGAAAGGGAAACTAGTAATGGAAACTGAATCTGAAAAAGGTAGCCTAGTGTGGCGCCCTCGCTGGCATGCATCGCATATAGGCTATGGTGCGGGCAGCTTATTACATGTAGGGGAAATAAAAGACTGCAGCGAGGCTTGAGCGGCGCGGCTGGGATGTCCGAGGCGGCGGTGCCAGAGGTCGCCGGCGGTTGTGCTGGTCAGGACGGTGGTGCTGGAGCCTAGGGACGGGTAGACCGGGCCGGAGCTACTGGACCTCATGATTAGCCTCCGAGTTCGCAGGTCCTTCACAGAAAAACCATAGGGATCAAATTCAACGGAGCAGGAATTATCAGTAGTAAATTTACGAACGGAGATCAAGTTCTTGACTACATTGGCAGAGACTAAAACGTGGTTGAGGTGAAAGGGTTTGGGAGGGAGAGAGACATAGCCCAGGGAAGAAGCGGACATGGTTGTCCCGTTGCCTACCACAACATGAGGAAGATGATGAGCTGAAACATCATAGAGCCTGGTGAGTATACCTGCGTTCCCGGAGATGTGCGAAGAGGCGCCCGAGTCCAAGTACCAGTCGGCGGCGCCGGGCTGCTGCATGGACATGTTGCTCATCGCCGAGTTGAGCATGCCCATGTTGTCCCACGAGCCAGGGTCGGGAGGTGGATGATGACGGCGCGCCGTGGTAGAAGACAGGGTACGCCTGTGCGGGGGCAGCGGGGCGTGGGACGAGGATGCCGGCAGCGTGCGGAGGCACCCAGGGAGCACGCCCAGGAGGAGGGAAGGGCGCGCCCCAAGGCGCGAAGTACACCATCCACGGCGTCTGTCCGCCGGGGAGCGACTACGGCTGGGGCGGCTGCTGGCCACGGCCGCGCCCACGTCCACGTCCAGTGCCGCGGGAGCGATCATGCGAACCACCGCGCCCGTGGCCGCCGTCGCCGGGGAGCCGAGCGCGATCGGCTGAGTGGTTGGTGCTGCGGTCGCCGGCGGGGTGGTTGCCGGAGTTGCCTGGAGGAGCGCCGCCGCCGCCGGTGGTGATGGTGAGGGCGGTGACCCCCTCCGAGCCATCATGGGCGTCGAGGGAGATCTCCTCGAGGAGGAGGCAGGAGCGCGCCTGAATGAAAGTGGGAAAGGGCACCTGTAGAGGAAGCACCGAGGCGAGCACGTGGAAGCGGCGCGAGAGCCCGCGGATGAGCTGCAGGGTCAGGGACCGGTCGGTGACCGATTCATCCATGTCAGCGAGGGCATCCGCGAGGGCCTTCAGGAGGCGGCAGTACTCGCCGACGCGGAGGTCGCCCTGGGTGGTGGAGCGGAACTCAGCCACGATGTGGATCGCGCGGGCTGGCTGATTGTCGTGGAAGAAATGCGTCAGCTGGCTCCAGGCGCGGTGCGCCGTGTTGTCCGGCGACTTGATGACGTCGTAGAGGTCGTCGGAGATGGACCCGTAGATCCAGAGCAGGATGGTGACGTCGTTGTGGCGCCACGCCACGGTCTGCTTCAGGGGCTCGGAGAAGTGGTCGACATGCCCCTCGGCATCATACATAGACAGGACGCACCTGAAGATCTGCCGCCACTTGGAGAAGTTTCGAGCGGCAAGGTCCACCTTGAAGTCAAGGAAGTGGCCGATGTTGAGCTGGTGCATGTTGGGGATTCCGGATGAAGACGAGGCGCCAGCGGAGAGAGGGCCCGTGAGCGGGAAGGAAACCGCGAGGGGTTCCGTCGCGGGCGGCGCCGTGGCGACAGGCAGAGACGCGGGCGCAGGAGGCGCCGTGGCGATAGGCAGGGGCAAATCAGGGTTTGCCATTCCAAAGGGACAATTCACTCTCACCGCGGATGCCATCTCTCCCATCCCTCCTACCTACCGGACTGCCCTCAAAGATTCCTGCTGGTATACCGCAATGCGTGAGGAATATGATGCACTGATTCATAATAAAACCTGGTGTTTAGTGCCGCGTCCTGCAGGTGTGAACGTCGTCAGTGGCAAATGGATCTACAGGCACAAGTTCAACGCCGACGGCTCGCTCGCCCGCCACAAAGCCCGGTGGGTTCTGCGTGGGTTCACCCAGCGCGAGGGCGTCGACTACACGGAGACCTTTAGTCCCGTCGTCAGGCCGTCCACGATCCGCGTTGTCCTCAGCCTCGCCGTCAGCAGCTCCTGGCCGATCCACCAGTTGGACATGAAGAATGCTTTTCTTCACGGCCAGCGAGCAGCCCTCGGGTTTCATCGACGCCGATCGTTCGGATCACGTCTGCCGCCTCCAACGCTCCTTGTACGGCCTGAAGCCGGCGCCTCGCGCCTGGTTCTCGCGGTTCACGGCACACCTCGTCGCCCTCGGCTTCGTCGCCTCCCACAGCGACAGCTCGCTGTTCATCCTCCACCGCGGTGACTCCATGGCGTATCTTCTTCTGTACGTGGATGATATCATCCTCACCGTCAGCTGCGACGCTCTTCTCCGCACCGTCACGACTCGCTTCATCAAGCCTTCGCCATGACGGACCTCGGTGACCTTCATCACTTCCTCGGCGTCAACGTGCAATGCTCCTCCTCCGGGCTCTTCCTCTCACAGCAACAGTATGCGCTCGAGGTCGTCGATCGCGCTGGCATGCTAAACAGCAAGCTGATCAGCACGCCCCTTGACGCCCGCGCCAAGCTCTCTGCCACTGAGGGAGCTCCTGTCGCCGATCCCTCCATGTACCGGAGCCTCGCCGGCGCGCTCCCGTACCTCACCCTGACAAGGCCCGACATCACCCACGCAGTGCAGCAGGCATGTCTCTTCATGCACGATCCGCGCGAGCCGCACCTCCAGCTCGTCAAGAGGATCTTGCGGTACGTTCTTGGCACCTCCCACCTGGGTCTGCGCATCCACAACTCTGCATCGACACACGACCTCGTCGCCTACTCCGACGCCGACTGGGCCGGGTGCCCGGACACCCGACGATCGACGTCTGGCTTCTGCGTCTTCATCGGACCCAACCTCGTCTCTTGGTCCTCGAAGCGCCAGAATACCGTGTCCAGGTCCAGCGCGGAGGCCGAGTACCGCGCCGTCGCCAACGTCGTCGCCGAGTCGTGCTGGCTCCGTCAACTCCTCTCCGAGCTTCGCCGGCCGCCGCGCCGCGCCACGGTTGTCTTCTGCGACAACGTGAGCGCTGTTTACCTCTCCAGCAACCCGGTGCAGCACCAACGCACCAAACACGTGGAGATCGACCTGCACTTCGTACATGAACGGGTCAGCCTCGGCGACGTCAAAGTACTGCACGTTCCTACATCATGTCAGTTCGCCGATATCTTCACCAAGGGTCTTCCCACGACCATCTTCACCGAGTTCCGGGGCAGTCTCAACGTTCTCAGCGACCCCGTTTCAACTGCGGGGGGCGGGGTGGGAACACGTATACTCCCACGACCTCCACGCCACCAGCACGCCCGGGTCCTGCGCCCACTACTGGCTCGTCCCGCACGTAGCTCACGCTCCCTTCAGTTTAGCTAGTTCAGTTGCAGTCTTATCCTGCTGTTGTATATCCGGGTATATATATGTGTAACCCTGTGCAGTCATAATATACAAAGAGTTTCACTCTCCTACTCTCTCAAGATCCTCGTCCTCGAGGGTGGCCCCATCACCACCATCACCTTCCTCGCCGCCGACGCAGCTCCTGTGCTCGAGAAGATTGTGTGGGCCATTAGCAGCAGCAGCAGCAGCAGGGTACGTGATGGGGAGGACCTCATCGTCGGGATCAACTACCTTCCCAATCTGAAGGCAATTGAGCTTAGAGGCGACTTCAACACGACGAGCCTCTTGGACTGGGAGCAAGCCACAGCAGAATCTACAAATGATCCAAGGTATCACATCCGCTACATGTTGTCCTCCACCACCTCCATTGGGAACGAATTGATCATAGAGGTCCCAAAAACTGCAAGGCATACTACCGTATCAATTCCGGTCGCAGTTATCAACCAGCACTAGCTCGCTGGAGTGTCTCTCTGTGGGTGCTCCATACTAACTTCGTGTTGAATCACCGTGCTGCGTCACGGTTTGCTGTTTGATTTGTCGTGTGCGTGTGTGTGATTGTGTGATATATATATATATATATATATATATATATATATATATATATATATATATATATATATAGACACACACACACGTACGATCTGATTGAGTGATGCATAATAATAATTTATGTTGTTGGTTGTTGTAAACAAATTATATTATCCCCGTAAATGTGTATGGACTCTATACTTTGTGTACTGATCACTGCATAGGTGCATGGGCGTACATCAATGATTGTGATTAGAAAAATAATAGTTACTTGTGTTTCCTATGCCTAGGGTTTGGCATGCTTGTACTGGCATTTTCGGATCCCTCCCTATAACATCACATGCTTCAAGAAAAAATTCAAGATTTATGTACACCCTGCAGAAAAGTATTATCTCATCGCTATCGTATATCTTACTCATACTTGAGTAGTTTCTAGGGGTTTGCACACTGAGCTAAGCACTAATTAATGTAACCAAAAGCTCTGTGTATTGAGTAGGAATATGCTAGCAAAAGAGCTAAGCAGTCTAGATCAAAGCAGATACAGAGTAAAGGGTGTGAACAAGGTAGATGGAATGCTTGTCCTACGGATGCCAAGGGTGAACGAACTAGAGATCTAAGTGTTATCATGAATGAATATAAACCATGCCCAACACTTTCCCACTTGCATACCGTCACTACGCAAGGATAATCAACTATTGGACAATGGAAATACGACATGATGATTCTTCTAGGTAAGCAACAAAGCAACTCAAAGTAGCGCTGGCCAGCCATTACATGAGAGAGCATCATCAATATGAGAATGATAACAAATAGATCTTCAAGAAAAGGTTCGGAGATTAGAAATCAAGATCTCCATACAACCCCAAGGACAAACGGAGACTTTACCCCATAATCTTACACATGTTTACGCAAAAGGGGGTAAAGGACGCTAAATAGATCAGCTAGACTGAATAGGGCGATGAATGGGGGCAGGAGAGCCCTAGGCCCGATCGGCCTGAGTTCCTCCAGGTCGATCAGCTTGGGGAGTCTTCTCCTCCTCCCAAGATCTGCCTCAGCTGGCCTCTTGTAGATCCAATCTTCTCTCCGTTTTCAACTCTTCTCCTCCTCTCCTTAGTTGTGGTCCTTCAAGATGTTTTTCTAGAACATTGTGGGCGGCGTCTCTAGATGAATATATGGTTAGTGAAAACATCCTAGATTAATCATTTACTTCACGGCAACGAAAGGGGAGCTCGACCAGGCCTTTTAACAGACCATGCCAATCTCCTATCGGGTCCTAGGCCGATCGACATAGGACCTTTTTATTTATTAGCATTTTTATATGAAATCATAACATCATAAATTGAAACAAATGTAAAACAAACAAGATCACATTTGACATTTTATCTCTTTCATCCATTCGTAGAAGACGGGAGAAGCTATTTTGCTAAACGTTTTTCAAAATGACTTCAACTCCACTAGAGAAGCCGCTCCAACAGAGGGGCTACAATCGAAACTATTTTAGCCACAGCCGGAGCTCTACCAGACCCTTATTCGTACAACAGCTGCAGCTTGTAGCCGGAGGAAGGGTGAAAGTAAACATCCCTGACGTTACCTTGTTTGCGCTAGCTGCTCTCTCTCTCTCTCTCTCTCTCTCTCTCTCTCTCTCTCTCTCTCTCTCTCTCTCTCTCTCTCCTGCTTGCATGTGCCTCTTTTTTTCTTGTTATTAAGGAAAGGGTTGGATGCTTATGAACACAGTATGGACGCAAGCGTTCATATACATGAGCATACACTCAACCCAATGAACGCACACGCACATCCTACCCCTATGAGAATATCCAAGAGACTTAGCTGGCATATCATCTTGAGATTTACGAAGTCGTTGTATGCGTCTTCTAGTCGACGGGAAAGTACGGGAATCATGCATTTTGCCGTTAGGCTCCTACAGACGGCAAAGGCAGGATTATAGATGGCAAAAATTTTGCCGTCAGCCCATAACTGCAAACCTTGTCGGCAAAGGAGGATTTTGCCGTTAGCATTTTATCAGGCAGACGGCAAAATATTTGCTGTCAGTCAACCGATTTTGCCGTCATCGAAAATTGCTAGACGGCGAAAAAAACGTTTAACAGAACGGCCCGACTGACGGACGCCATCATTGCCTTTGCCGTCAGCCAGAATCCATCTTTGCCGTCAACCTCAAATATCATAGACGGCAAAGATTTTTTTTAATAAAATATTGTATCTAATCTGTCCAGAGGGGAACGAACTGACGAAGAACACCACAATATCGATACACACTGCTGTTCCAAGAATCAATGATGAAGGAAATAATTTCACTATACATAACTATTCATCGTCACTTGCTAATCCACAAAACTACTGTGTTTAACAAGATAAGCAAATTTCACACGAACGGATTACACTCGAGGGTACATAGTTCGATTCGGAGTACACCAATGCGCCACTAGCGCCTGAGGAGCTCAAGCCGTCCGCTGCCGCGGCGGAGCTCGCCAACCTCGTCTGGGCGCTGGATCCACTGGACCCCGCCAACTCCATCGATGCCAAGCCCCGCCGCCGGCAGGGGAGAACAGAGGAGGCGGAATCCCATGGCACAGGAAGGTGGCGGCGCATGAGAGCAACGAAGGCAGAGGCGAGCGCCTGCTGGTGGTCGACGACGAGCGGCGCGCGATGTCAGGCGTTGCGCTGCGGACACCGGTGGCTTCTCGGGTCGACGGGGGCCGGTGGCGCTGGGGAGCAGGGCCGGCCATGTGCGGCGGCTCAGGGTGACGGGGGAGCGCCAGCCGTGCCCTGGCTGCCCGCGTGCGGCTGCTCGGGGCGATGCGGGAGCGCCCAGGCCAGCGACACCATGGGGGCACGGACGCGGGCTGCCGCCGGTTGGTGGAGCAGCGGTGGGGCGGGGCCACCGGAAGCTTGTGGAGATGCCGCGTGGGTGCGGGGCCGCAGGCGTTGGGGGCGGGGGCCTCCGGTGCTGGGGGCGAAGCGAGACGAGGCGCAGAGAGAGGAAGACACTAGATGCATTCGAGAGATAGAGAGAGAGGGAGCTCGCGCGGGGTGATAAGGATAGAGAAGATCGGGGTGGGGTGGGGGGCAGCGATTGGTTCGGTCGGGTGGGGACGGATGGAGTCATGGGGGCGCGGGTTGGTCAATGGGTGGGTGAGGCCTGCGTCCGTCAGTTTGACTGGTGAGATGTGCGTCTAAGATCCTGCCACCTCATCGATGCGAGAGATCGATCCGTGAGGTGTGTTTCTTGTTGTGCCGTCTGCGGACGGCAAAATATCTTTTACGTCATCAGTTTTCATATAGATGGCAAAATATGTCTTTGTCGTCATCACTGTTTTTACAGGCAAAATATGTCTTTGCCGTCTTCATTTTTTTACAGACGGCAAAATATGTATGTGCCGTCAGTCATTCTTTGCCGCCAGTCAATCCTAATCTTTGCCGACAGTCATCATTTGCCGTCAGGTTCATGACGGTGAAATAATCTTCGCCGTCTGCCCCGACGATTAGCTGACGGCAAAGAGGCTTCATGTCGGCAAAATAGCTGATTCCTGTAGTTAACATTTCCTCCCACTAAAGCATATCACTAGAAATCTTGAAGGAAATCTAGGAATTAATGCGAGCACCACGACTTGAACCCTAGTGGGCTGGGGAAACCACTGTCGTCCTAACCATCCAACCACATGTTAGTAAAAAAAGTAAAACATGGGCTCATAAGTACCTTGTATTGAGCTAGTGAACGTGCCAAACATGCTGGCCACCACGATGCTGCTACTTTGTCATCAAGCCCACCAAGTGTCAGCAAGCCGGCTGACACTTGGTAATTACTATGTAACGCACACAACACTATGCTGCTTGAGAAAAATGCGCAAAGCAGATCTACACTTGTTGGGATCAGCTGCCAATAAATGCCCACATCATTGTCCTTCACTACCCAATAAATGAATCGACCGAAAGAACACATACATGATCAGCTACCAATTAGACCCGCTACCGTTCAAACATGAGTAAACATGATAACTCATTGTGGCACTACAAATTAAGCAACTCGTGCGCAGCAGCTAAAACCTATCACTTATGTTGCTGCTGATGCGGTTCATTGTTCAGAGGTAGGTTGAGGAGCCAAAATTAATAAGAGAAGCAATTGCACAAGAAATGACGTGCAGATTCAGTACCCTATGGTAACTTATCAAGCTTACATTGTATATCACCCCGTCCTCTAAAGCCTCACCGCCCAACCATTCCGATGGGTAGGCACGCACACACATAGCATCCTGATTACGTTTTCGTCCTCGCTTCATGGAAAGGGGTTAACCCGAAGGTGCTGTGGTTGGTTGACAAAGGCTAAGAAGTTGGATCCACCCTTGCTCAACTAGCAAGGTGGTACTAACACATGCGCACCTGTGCTCATGGGCCACGCTAGGCCAACTAAATTGGGACGGGTGTCACACATTGCAATGCGTTACACTGAAGTGGGTAGCGGAGCTTGTTTCTGATGGAGACATTTTGAACTGGTTGAGCTTCAGGTTCCGAGTTGGTTGCATTGCCTCCATTTGCATCGGACCTTGCCTTTGAGCTTTTTTCCGGAGAGGTCTAGGTAGTGTAGCACTGGTAGGGTGACCGGGCTTCGGCAGTATGGAGCCAGTGAAGCCCTATTATCCGTGAGGTTGACGTGTTAATGAGCTCGTTGAGCTGCTTCCACAACATGACTGAAAGCAAATCGGTGCTCGTAGCCTAAGAGGGGGAGGGGTGAATTAGGTAACTTAAAAACTTAACATATGGCTTCCACCACTTTGTAACAATATATAAACTAGATCATGCTATCTAAAAGTGCAATCTATGGTTCATCTAGTGTGAAACCCTCACCTCAAAACAAGTTTTGCAACATATAGCCAATCCTATCAAGATACTACTCTAGTAAAGTAAAGGCACCCAAGTTGCAAGTACGAAATGGGGAAACGTAAGGACTGGATGAGGGGACTCCTGACACAGGAATTATTCCCATGCTATCGGTAGACACTATGCCACCACTAGTCCACGTTCTTGAATCACTCACACAATAGTATTTCTTCCCGGTCACCAAGTCTATCCCAAGGAACTTCTTGACTTGCCACAAAGGCAAACACCAAGTTAATGGAAGTGACATGAATGGAGTCGAAGCGACGAGTGTTCTCCTTCAAGATCTAGTTTGGTTTGCAAGTTGCAGATCTTTAAAAAAACTTTAATGATATCATAGACTCTTCATGCAATGAGGTACACTGAGATTCGTTCCTATCGAATTCCAATTTTGTTCTAAGTTCTATCTGTTAACTTGAATTCTACTTTATCAAATCCAAAGTTCTATCAAGCTGCAGAAATAATTAAAAAAATCTTTCACCTTTGGAATATGCTGAACCAGGGAATTGCTACAGCTACAAAAAGTTTGTTTATTTTGTTTGTCTTCCAGTTTCACTGACAGTATTAATTGTTATGAATTGCCCCTTAGCAACCTAAGAAAAGGAACAAAGACTCAGATAGTTAATAGTGAAAGGTCTTCTTAAATCTTAACATGAATGCGCATTATATTGCTTTAAGCCTTTCTTTATGATGTAGGTTGTTTTGTCTTTAAAAAGCTAGCTTGTATCTATTGGGAACGCAACAGAAAACAAAAAGTTTCCAACCTACGCACCCACCCAGGACCACTGTGAAGATGCATACAAGGTTTTTGATCTGATTGTTACCAACTCGTAGTGCAGCAAAAGTAGAGTTTGTGAAGATCGTTGGTGCAGATGCCCGCAACTAGGATTTTGCAGCCTCTCGACCACGAGGGTGTACTCCCTCGTCAGCTCAACGGACGGATCTCCGGACAGCCCTTTGGGAAGCCTCAGGACAGTCCCTCATATAGTCCCACCGGACAGATCCACGGACAGCCCTTCGAGAGGCCTAACGAAGGTCCCTCAGATAGTCCCATCGGATGGATCCTCAGACGGCCCTTCGGGATGCACACTCAGACTAATAATGAAACTACGACCTCTCTACCAAGTTGCACACATACGGTGTCAGTTATCCGGAAGGGCTTCACCATCTAGAACTAATACCCACCAGAACCCAGACAACCTTTCAGCTCTACGAAACGATGTCGTCTGAGGGAGAGAAGAAGCTCTACGAAACGATTTCGTGAGGGTGAAAGAAGCTAGATCATGCATGGAATATTGTATGAGAGTAAGAGTGTGTGTGGAGAGCTCCTGTCCACCTCTATTTATAGGAAAATGCAAGGGGTATGGTGGCACATGTCAACCCCAAAATGCCCATGCTACATGTATCACATAAAGGGCATAATGTGGAGGCAAGTGGAGCTCCATCGAGCTCCACACCTTGGCCGTCCACCACTAGTGGGCTCCTTCAAAAAGGGGCTCTTATCCTTCCACGACATTCCCTCTACATCTTTTGGGAAAAGCCCCAAAAAGTGGCTTTCCAAAAAGCATCCAAATAGTGTTTTCCACTATTCATGAAAACATTTTTCCACGACCCTTTAATCATAAAATATTTGTGAAGGTCCAGAACATTTCCAGTACCCCCTATAAAAATTCTGGATGCGTTCCGAAGCCTTTTTGATTAATGTTTTCATCAGCAAAAAGCAGCCATAGCATTTTCGGCAACTCCGAAACATTTCTAGTTTTTTCTCCGGAAAAATTCTAGAAGTTACCACAACAATCTGGCACCCTCACAAAAGTTCATGACGTGTGCGGAAACATCTTTGGCTCAATGGTTTACTCCGAAACAACTTTTCGGTTTTACCAAAACTTTTCCATTGTTCTCTCCGGAATCTTTCAATTGTCTTCAAACTTTTCCGCTGACTTTGTGTAAGACACCTTGTCTAGTATTCAGCACATAGATGACGCTTAAGCGTGTGACCCTGTAGGTTCGGTGAAGTATAGACAAGACAGGAACAATTTTCAATCAATGATGAATAGCGGAACCGTGGAGAACCATATTAATCCCTATAATGACCCGAATGAATATTCGAGTGAACCTGTAGTTGCCGTGTGCTATTCCTGTTGCTTCGCGATATGTTACAAACACCCGGAATGAGACTTATCATAAACCCCGTGGATTAACAACATTTTTACACTATGTGAGTTACCTCTTTATTGGGTTTGTTCTCTTTTCTCATTCCCACGTTCTGTCATCCTCTTCGTAAACGTGTAGTACCGGTTCGTGGCACCAACCGGGACTAAAGGTCTCATTTGAACCGGGACTAATGCCTTTGCCGCATGAACCGGGACCAATGCTCACATTAGTCATGGGCTAACCCGGCCTGGACCAAAGCCCCGTTTTCTACTAGTGTAGCCGGCTATTTAAAATTTTTGTTTACAATGCTAAACTAGCAAAAAGTTCCTATTTAGTAAGCAATACAGGCAGCGGGTCTGGGATTGTGAGTCATGGGGAAACACCATGGTACAGTAAGGTCCAGAATTTCTCTATCAATGTCTGTCCTAACTCCTAAGTACTTCGTGTTTCGGGGTTCCTATCAAAATTATCAAGTAGCATATACGAAAATCCTAAATGTGCAGAACTTTAGCAGTAGTGCTCACCGGTCGGAAGAAAAACTGATGTGGAGACCGTGCGGCTTGAGGCAGCCACAGAAATACTACTCATGTACAGCAATGCTAAAGTCCCATTAGTGTTGTTCTATGTCACATTGGGTGGAAATTTACTGGAGTTTTCCACGAGGTGCAGGACAACTTCATTTCGTCTATAGCTATTTTGTTGCTTTTATTCAACTCAGTGTGGATATTGTTGTGAATGAATCAGAATATTCTTTTATCACCTATTATTTGAGTGAGTGGTACTTGAGTGTACAATGATAATATCTTCTCAAGATGATATAATCTCATTAAATGATAAAACGTCATAATATAATATTTTATGAACTAATAGCAGAACACTATGTGAATTTGCAACATCAAGAGACCTATCATGCCTGCGAAAAGCACATCGAGAACTATTAGTATAAACTGTAACCACTTCCACGTTAGCATATTGCGGAAGCTAGGATAGTTACTAAATAAGCATGTGAACAATTACTTGACCATATGCTCATATGCATGGTAATGTTGTGGTAGAATCATTGATCTGTAGTGTAACATTTACTATTACCTTCTGTAACGCTGAAGCTGTTTGCTTTAACTAAACTGTACCACACTGACAAACTCATCAAAAGACAGTTTCAAACAATAGCTGACGTAACCCAAACTATTGTAACCATTTTGTTTCTAGATGAATATTTTTTGAAGAGATTTGACATACCTATTTGGTTTCAATTTAGAAGTCTATGCCAAATGTGAATGGTGAGCAAGCATCTGCAGAATAAGTGAAGAGAAGTTACAAGATGGATGAAACAGAGCCTACAAATCAGATGGAGGTGGTTGGGGCAGTACCTTCGAACAAGGTAATAGATGTTCAGTGATCTACCTATATCAACGGTACAAGCATTGATCTGCGCTTGAGTCGTTATTTAAAGATCCAAATCGGTAGTATACGTGATTGCAGCGATGCATGCCTTCAAATTGGATATGATAGGGCAATCGGGCAGAGATATGGTCATTAACATCAACAGAGTAAGCATGTGAGCACTAGTTGTCCTTGTTTGTGGTCTGCATAGTCACACTAGAGTACTTCAGGTGGGTGAACAACGGCTAATAGTAATGCGTGCGGGTCAAGGTAGCCTTTAAATTTCAAGAAAGGAGTGTTTCAGGACCACCTATATATTTCCCTCAAAAAAAGGACCACCTATATATCTGCTGAGGTCTATATATCACACATATTTTTCAAGGATAAATTTGCAAGACAAATCTCGCTGGCACTACATTGTGCATGGCATTAGTGTAGGATTGAGAGTCAACGAGATACACAATAGAAAATAGTGATCCGCTGCGTTCGATCATCGTCTATCCCATGTACTCCTCACGCATGTGTTGCTGGGCACGTCAACGTTTCGAGCTGCCTTTCATATTCCTGCAGTGGGTCGCATATTATACATACTTACTCAGGGCATCGTAGCTCTGGAACACCGTTACGATGTCGCATTAGTAACTAGCATCTGTGTTGTGGCCTCGTGCCAGAGCTTGCTAGCCGCACGGAAAGCTGCAGTGGTGACAGTGCTGCACGGGGCATCTGCCTCGTTCAAGACCAACTTCCATTGTTCTCAGTGGGTGCAAGTGACCTGGAGATGTTCATGGGTCAAAAGGCAACTCTGTGACAGCTCCCCACTTGCTTTGCGTTTCTAATGTCAGAACCGAATGATAAGTGTGGAATTCCAGTTGTCATTAGCTTATTTTGTTGTTTCCATCCCGACGTAGTATGCAGGTTTGTTATTAGACTATTTCTGAAAGTCGTAGGACCGTCTACCAAATTCTTTGTTGTCGTATTTCTTAAAATAGTTGTGAGCCTTAGTGTTCTAAGGCCAACTCTAACCGATCCCCTAAAACAGAGAGGAGAATCCGACTGATTAAAGTTAGGGTGTGTATGTTTGGGCTGCAACTTCAACGGCTCCGGCTAGCTTTGGCTGGAAGGTTGGAGCCAAGGTGCACTCGGTTGGCAGGTGCGTTCTGGTAGCTGCGGCTGGTGCTGAAACATACCGAAATTTAAAGGACCGGAACACCCTTTGTTATTCTGTAAATTGGTTTTGAATGCTAATTACACTGTTTTAACATGAATATGTCCTGATTACACATGCAGCAGACGCTTGAATTCCAATACACATGTGCGTTATCCATCCAGTACACATGCATCACACACACGTGTACGCATTGTCCATCCAGCATGCACGGACACACATGCATCATGCTGAGAAATCGGCAATTTTTTTGATTAAATTAATCCAGGAAATAATGGGCATTGATAAACTTACTGACATACTGATTACGAATCATACAAAGTTGTAACACGCATATAGCAGAAACATCTACGCACGTAGCTAGTACACCTAAGACTGAAATAAATAGAAGAGGGATAAACATGTTATACACTCTGATTGGCCAGGTAGAAGCCGCGGCAGCGGCGGCAGCGGCGGCAGCAGCGGCAGCAGCGGCGTCTTCGGTGGCCTTCCTAGCTCGGCTTCTACTTTCTCGGCGGTGGCATGGTCGGCCTCGTAGGCGGTGGGCATGGTGACGATGTGGACGTAGACAATACAGCAGAGTGGACGAATGGCGGCGAGCAGTCTCGTAGGAGACGCTCCCCAAAAACCTAATAGCCCATTTCGGACGCCTTCTCTACTATCTACCGTGTACGCACGGACGGGACGGGATCAACGAATAGGGTTGGCAGACGCCTCAGATATATAGGCACGACTGTGTGGAGAGACATTGGATGGACGTCCCAGATCGATGGCGTGGCGGGCGTCGGAGGAGGAGCGCGCGGGAACCATTTCTTTCTCAAACCCCAATAGAATGAGGAAGAGAATCCCTTATAAGGACGTCCAATTTCTTCTCCACTAGCGGTATGGGACTAAACTTCCGACCACACCCACAATATCCCACATGGGCCCTTAGAGATTTTTTGAAATTGGTAGATGGGCCCTAGGCGGGCCCTATAAGAAATCATCGCCACCAGCACCACCACTATCCACTCGGCCACCAGCACCAACACCATCCAATCGGCCAGCACCCACATCACCACCACCACCATCCACTGGACTGCCAGCATCACCACCACCGCCGCCGCCATCCTCTCGGCCTCCTCCACCACCACCATGAGCACCATTCTAAAGATAGCTTTTCCTTTAAGTCAAAATGTCCTCATGAGTAAGCTCCCAATACTTTCTTGCGGTATCACCCATTGTGGTTGGATTCATAAATATGATAGCACGATCTTCAGCTTTCTTGGCATCACGAATCCTCTCTCCCTCAAATACAAGTCTACGCTCCTCCGCCATCAACTTTTTCTCTTTTGCCACAAACTTGGCCGTCCATTTCTCATCCTCCAACATCTTGAGCTCATTCCACGTCGCCATCTTCTCTTCTTTGTGCTCGGCCAACACCTTCTTGGTCTCAATCATGACCACAAGTTAGTCTTTATATGTGCCACCGTATGCATTTTTCTTCTTTCTCTCTTTTCAATTTTGTCCCTTTCCAGTCTATTATTGGCCTCCTCATCCACCTCGTCGTCCTCCCCAACAGATATGGTCAACCTTGATCTCTTTGGAGCGGTCTCCGCAACTCATTTAAAATGCACGTTGAAACAATAATAAGAAACATGAGAAAAGAAAATATTCTTGGAAAGAGAAGAAAATGAATAAAACAAGAATAATCAATTAAATTATAGAAAAAGGGAAAAGAAAGATTAAGTAGAAGGAAAATCAAAACAATAAATAGAAAACAGAAGACAAAAGCCTTAACTACCAAAAACCGAGTCAAAAACAAAACAGAAACCAAAACAAGAAATGAGAGAGAAAATCGTTTATTAGATCACTCCTTTAGTCCCATGGTACTAGGCTGTCCCATCACGCGACTAGATGTACATGAGGCGATGCTTTATCTCGCTACAGGGGAGACATATCATTCATCGAATTACCTAGAGAATCCTACACCCATGTCGCGCCATATAAGGCGGGCCCTATAAGGCGGGTTTCTTCCTTCCCTGGTTTATTTTATTTTTTCTGATACTTGAATAACAATCTATGTCTTGATATTTTACTGCTTTGTTTGACGGATTAGACACACATGTAAGAAGGATAAACATATGTGGGTCTGATGCTCGAATAACATTCATGTGTCTATATTTAATTATTTCGTCGAAGGATTAGATACATATGTAGGAAAAGTAGTCATATGTGTGGACCTACAACTTTCTTGAAATAAATTG
Organism: Triticum dicoccoides; assembly: GCF_002162155.2. Lineage (NCBI taxonomy): Eukaryota > Viridiplantae > Streptophyta > Magnoliopsida > Poales > Poaceae > Triticum > Triticum dicoccoides. The sequence goes on from NC_041383.1 coordinate 37,676,370, forward strand.
CCCTTATAATTATGACAAGCTTAGAGATATTAGCAGAACATACATGGGAGTATTTACTTCACCATGATCCTGGTCTGAATTGTTGTCGGTGAAAGAGGGTGAACACATGTCAAGAGGTCAGATCAAGTTATATAAATGTCCTTCAGCGATGTCGGAAAGAGATACATCCTCAGGGCATCAAATTCATGACCCATGAGAGAAGGGAAAAAATAAATAGACCTGCCATTGTTATATATTTTACTTTGTTATATGTTCATGTCATGGCATCTATGTGTGGCAGTTCCTACTCCCTCCGTTCCTAAATATAAATTTTTTTAGAGATTTCAATGCGGACTACATACGAATGTATATATACATATTTTAGACTGTAGATTTACTTATTTTGCTCCATATGTAGTCTGTAGTGAAACCTCTAGATAGACTTGTAGGAGTATTTAGGAATTGAGGGATTACATGCTAGCGCATGTCTATATTGTAGACTGCAGAATTAGGAGGCGTTGGTAATGGATCCACTACTAAATGGGGAAATAAATCCGTTGTGCTCGACGGAAGTACTATCAACCCAGATGGTGTAAATTTCTCAACTCAAAGCCATCACATTTGTGGCTGGGTACTCTAAAACTACCGTTTTTGTCGAAAATCACAAAAGACCACCAACTCTGCGGTAAGTGAGTAACTGATTGAACTAAACGAGTTGTGAGCCGCGACTAATTGGAAAACTGACAACGCTGGCCCACCTGTCGGGTCTACGTGGCAAATCTACGTGAACAATACGCTGACGTGGCCAAGGGTCACACATGTCAGCCCCACACATCTTTCATCCTGCTTACAGATCTCTTCCCCTCTCTCTCGCCGTTGACTCCGGCCCTGCCCCGGCGATGAAAACCCCGACTACACCGCACCCCCTCGGCCTCTTGTCCCGCGTGCGGCGGTGCTGCAGTCGCAGGCGGGCCAATGTGCAGACGCGGACGCGGGGCGACGGCGTTGCAGGCACGAGCGCGAGGGCGGCGACGCGCAGGCACGGACGAGAGGCGGCGTCGCTGCAGGCACAGACGCGGGGCAGTGGCGTGCCGGCGTGGGCGCGACGACGGCTCAGCAGATGCAGGTGGGGCGACAGGGCGGCGACGTTGCAGGCACGGCCGCGACGGCGGCCTTGCAGACGCAAGCGGGGTGGCGATGCGCAGACGAGGACGAGAGGCGGCGGCGCTGCAGGCGTGGGCGCGACGGCGGAGCGGCGACGCAGAGGCGCGGATGGGAGGTGTCAGCGCGGCAGGAGAAGACGCGGGCGGTGGCGCGCAGACGCGAGCACTGGCTTGCCAGCAGGCGCGGGACGCACAGCAAGCGGGCGCGCGGGGCGAGCTTGACCCTCGAGAGGCGGCTTTCGGGAAAGGTGGATCTGCGTGCGGCACGGCCGCCGCCGGCTGGCCCTCCTGGCTGCTCCTCCCTTTATCCCCGAAAGCCGCCTCTAGTTAGCGCGCTCGTGCGCTCACCTGACCTTGGTGTTGTGGCTGACAGGTGGGCCCCCTGTCCACCTCAGCTGGTCAAACAATGACTAAGTTTAGTCTTCGCCACATCTCAGCCCAGCCAGACGGGTCCCACCCGTCAGCTTTGCTATTAGACGCAGCTAATTTCGAATCAGTGCAATCTGTTACCCACTTGCCGCAGAGTTGGTGGTTTTTTGCGATTTTCAGCAAAAACAGATGTTTTGGAGTAGCCTAGCCACAAATGTGGTGGCTTTGAGCAATTTACTCACCCAAGTGAGAAGGCATGCGTGCAAGATATGCATACCTCGTGGGTTCTCTAGGTAGGCCTGGGCTAGGTTGTAGTAGCCCTAGATTGCACGCTAGCCCATAGCAGTCACAACAGTCTTTGAAAGACCCACCACGTGTTTGTCGTGTAACACAAAAGAACTTGTTTGTCTAGTTCGGAACCCAAACATGAAATATGGATTGTGTAATACGCATGTGTTGATTATTGTATGACCTCGGCACTGTGATGGCAGCATACGTCAGCCCATTTGTCGTGGTCATACTGCGGTTGCAGGTTGTAAATCATTAGTTTCTCTTTGGAGCAGAAGTCGTTGATTCTCTCAATCTACAAAACCCTCTTCTCGCCTCTCACATGTAGCAATGCCTCGGTTCCAACAATCCCCTCACATGTAGCTTCATTCCGCTCATTTGTGACTGCCGCTCATACTCCCCGACGTTTCCTCTACATGGATGTCTCGTCAATTTGCCTCACGTCTCTACGTCCTTGTTGTGCTCTGTCATGCTCTGCAACATACATGTTGACAACGGCTTTCTTTAACCTTTCATGTTGACATCGTTGTTTGGTGACTTTTTAGATTTTGTTTCCTCTGTACAGATTTCATTTGAATCGAAACCGAACGTTTACTGGCCGCTAAACCCATTCATTATTTTGGAGCGTGTACGCTCCAATGAATGCTCCTGCAGCAATTATGCTGATAGTTAGAGGTTTTATTTTTGTGGGGGTGCTGATAATGAGAGTTTGATGTTGAACTATAGAAGGACTTGTATACTTCGTCCGTCCGGCGAAAAATGTACATATAATTTTTCTAGGACAAATTATGGAGTGGAGTAAAAAGTGCATTGGGAAGATGCAAGCCACCATCTCTCACCTCTTTAATTACCCAATCACAAGCTAAGTGCATGTAGAAATTAAGAAGACCATGTGTAGAATGTTATTGGTCTTGATTACCATGTGATGAGAGACAAGCATTTTTTTTCTACTTTAAAGTGCATTTGGAAGATAGAAATACACTCTTTCGTGGACAAACTTCAAAGCCAAACGTACACTCTTCACTGGATGGAGAGTATATATGAGAACTAGCAAGTTAAGATACATTGGCAGAGCGTGCATGTGTGCATTCGATTCCTTGTTCCTGGTCTGAACAGCTGGGTGGTCTAAGTTGTTCAATGGGGGAAATGGGAGACCAAGTTATAAGTACGTTCCCACTTGTTGGAGGTAAGATAGATCAGAAGTGCTTGAATCCATAAAATTCATCCGGCTCGATAGCAGAAGTGAAGAATGGAACACACTAGCCGAAGATTTTATGTTGCTTTGGTATTTTTTCATATCACACAAACAAAACCGACGTGTGGCACTTGCGACATCGTAGTCCATGTCTACGTAGTACTCTCCACTCCATGGCATTAGGGGCCGACAAATTATGTAGGAAGGGAAGGAGTAGATTGCAGGATTAGGAGGCTTTGGAAAACGACAAGTAACATGTTTGCTCGGCATTATAATCTACTAAGCACAACCGACTTTGGTACAAGAGGGTGCGCTCCTCGTGGGGGCATTTCCTAAACGGCGCCCGTAGCGCCCGTTTTAGGCTTAACGGTACAGGGTGCACACCCCTTTCACCGCACTAGGCCGGCCCACGTTACTTTTTTTAAAGACGCAAAAAACAGCATCTCCACGGGTACTCGAACTGGCGATCTTCTTGCTCAGAGTTCATTGTCACAACCAACCAGCCAGCCTAATTGAAGTGTTCACTACTGGCCTTTTTCTTCTTATAATCTTTTTTTTATTTGCTGGAATGGTTTTCTTTTTTTTTTTCGCTTTTGGAACAGTTTTTTCTTTTTCCTTTTTTATTGGAACGGTTTTGTTCATTTTTTTTCTTTTCTGCAAAATGCGCGAACATTTTCTGCAAAATCGATGAACTTTTCTAACCAAATTCCATGAACTTTTTTCAAAATCGATGAACTTTTTTTCAAATTCAAAGAACTTTTTTTGAAAACCAGTGAACTTTTTTAAATTTGATGAACTATTTTTGAATTGGATGAACTATTTTCAATATCCAAAATATGTTCAGATTTTTCGAAATTCGTTTGACTTTTCAGAAATTGTTTTTCAAAATTACAAATTGTGTTCAAGTTTTCGAATTATTTTCACATTTCAAAAATAGTTCTGAATTCCAAATTTTTGTTAACCGTATTGAAGAAAAATGTTAACCATACATTGGAAAAATGTTCAGTGGGTATAAAATATGTTCATCATGTATAGAAATTTTGTTCAGCATGAATTCAAAAGGAGATCATCGTATTTAAAAAAAAGTTCTACGTGTATTTGAATATTGTTCACTATATGTTGAAAAAATGTCCAGTGTGTATTGAAAATGTTCATCGTGTAGAGAAATTTTGTTCAGCATGTATTCAAAAAAAGTTCAGCATATTTTAAAAAAATGTTCAGTGTTCTTTGAATAAGATTCACCCTATACTAAGAAAATGTTCAATGTGTATTCAGAACTATTTTTGAATACGCGGACCTTTTTTTTGCATGCCCAAGAACTCCCTCCGTAATATTTGAACATATTTTCAATTATTGAAATGTATAAATGCCACAGTGTATTGTGCAATAAATAGCGCGTCTATTTGCTGTTTATTTAAACTTTCGCGGTGGGAATATCCGCTAGCAGTTAGGTGGTGCAGTGGCTAGCCTCACCGTGTGGAAGCGGGAGGGCGCGATGTCGAATCGCGGTCTGGAAGTATTTTTGGCTGTCATTTTTCTCTCGTTGCTTTGTTGCGTGATCGTGGGCCGGCCCATCCAACCGCTGCTGCGGGCGCCAGATCCTTGCGCGGCGCTGAAGGCGCCCTATAGAAGTCCCCCCTCGTGGGGTAGGCCTTGGCTGAGCCTGAAAGCTTGCCGAGGTAGGCCAGGCTCGGCCCAAGCCTGCCACAAGCCCACCATATCTTTGACCGAGCAGAGTCAAGCCAAAAGCTATGGCACACAACGTCGATAAGTTCCACTCAAGCTTCACCCTTGCTCGGTGCAGGTTGCCTTGTTCTAAAAAATAATGCCTAGAAATTTTGTAACTAGAGGATACCATGCGCGTTGATGTGGAAATTGGTTGATGACATGGGAACCAAATTTTAAAATACATAATGACATGGGAAATTGGTTGACTTATTATATTTGATTATGTATAATTGTAACAATAGTTATTTAATATAAGTAGAACAATTAAACTAAACATATTTTCTCATGAATGTCTGAATGTTGTGGTGAGTCTTTTCCCATGCATAATTGCATGTTATGGTGGGCCTTAACCCATTAATAATTGTATGATTAGTTACGGCAGCATACTTACATGTTGAGATAAATAAATTAGTGGGGATGGCCTTCTTAGGTATATATGAATTAGGTGCAAAGGATAGTACAATAGTAAAAAAAATCCACTTGCTAATGGCTAAAACTAAAAAGGTGTATCATATGAGAGAATGGAGCAATGCAAGTGTGACAAAGTTGAGCAAAAAAAAATTCTGGAATACACAGGAAAGTTTGTGACAAGCATGCCTGAAATATTCGACAATATATACACTGAAAACCTTGAAAGGAAACTAACAAAACTTAGAACAACAAGAACTAAATTCTTGAGTTGCCGAGAAGGGAGAGTGGACCTCTTGTAGTAGTGAGCCAACAACCGAGCTGCGGCAGAGGTGGCATGCGAGGAGTTGCATTCATGCATTGTGTGTGGGAACTGGCATCGGCTGGGAGCCTGGATTGAGAGGGAGCGGACAAGTGTGCGCATCGTCAGTGCTCGTGTGAGTTTTTTTGGCAACTGCTCGAGTGAGCTTTTTTCTGAATCTATAACCTAAAATCTGCAAGCAAGGAATCCCACGAGCTAGATCAAGCAGAGCGAGGCTTGGCCCAAGGTGAAAATGAACCCACTTAGACAACTCAACTTCACCTGCTAGCTTCTCGGACAAAGATAAACCGACAATGAGCCTCAGAAGCTTGGCCTAAGACCAGTAGCTTGGTATGACTGGATTGAACCAAATTTCCTAGAGGAACCTACACTCATATCGCACCCTTAGTGGGTCGGGCTCGCCGATGATGATCGGGGGGAGGAATGTTTGCCCTAGTCGCCTTGCGAGAGGGAAAGGAAAAGATAATGCCACACTATACTATTTTTGGATCATGAAGTAGATAAAGCAAGAAATGTCAATATACTTTTATGTCCATTTGAGGAGCTCTCTGGTATCAAAACTAATTTCCATAAGAGCGAGCTTTTCTGCTTTATATGCTGAGATTTTTGGCTGAGATTACGCCTCTAAGTATGCTGAGATTTTTGTCTGCAAGATCTAGGTATTCCGACTCACTATCGGCGTTCAAGTATTGCAGGCGGATTAAGAATCTAGGATTTAGGATTCAAAAACAACAATCTCCTGTCTAAATGGATCTTTAAGTTATTAAGCAGAATCGGACTATGATAAGTCCCTGTCTGTAATAAATATTAAAGTCTGGAGTGTTATCATAGCTGACTGTCATAAACCATGAGAGTAGCATTTTTGGGAGCCTTATGTGATTTGTTTCCATTCTCAAAACTTTACAACTAAAGATGGTATCACAATTATCACCCTCATACCCTAACTAGTTGGGTTATAGCCGTCACCTATTTTTAAAAAAATTGCAAGAGATAATATATCATTGTTGGCAGCCGCGAAAAGTGTAGTTCTTGATTTTCCATTAAACTCGGTTACCATGGTTTCCGAGAAATTCCGACCAAATTTCGGACGCATTTTTTTCAATTTTTCCGAATCTGAAAAAAATCGTCAAAATTAATTCAAGTTCAAAATTTCGAAACAAAAATCTTGGAAGTTGATTTCTCGCGGGATACTGGGAAATGCGATATCCGCCCGGTAACCGGTTTTTTTGGGCAGTACCCAAAGCGCTGCTACAGACATGCCTTGCATCAGAATGGTGGGTGTCTTGACTCTGAAATGACAGTCGTAGGAATTTGCGTTGAGGCCAGGGGAAAAGGAGTTGTGGCATGGCGAATGATTTGTAGATGAGGACCTCAAATTGAGCTGTTTACTGGAATCATGAATGCACTGGGCATGGGGTGAGTGATCCATGCAAATTGACAAAACAGCTGCACGAGATTCCCGTGGCGAACAACCACCACACGAGGATTTGTCTTGGCGGTGTTGACTCGAGAGGAGGCAGGGAAGAGGTTGCCTAAGAGCAAGTACAATAAGGTGACATGAGCGAGAAAGGCGTTTTGGAGGCCGATCTCTATGGTGGCCGTTATCTCAATCGAGCGTTGTCACTTTAGGATCGGTGCCTTCCGACTTTTCAAGCGCTATACCCAGATATTTAGGAGAAATACACCTATGCCATTCTTTCTTGTTCTTGATTTGTACGTGGGCCTCCTTTGAGGCTGATGCTTGCGAACATGATGTGCTTTCTGGGCGCATTTGGAGAACGTTCCGCTTACATTTGTTTTTTTTTATTTTAGAATCTCCGCTTGCATTTGTTGTTCGCCGCACCACACGTCATCGCTTAACTACATTTTTTTAAATCTTCAGCGCCTAATAACACACCATACGCTGGTAAAAAAATAGCACACAGTATGTTGTTTCTATTTTTTTAGTTCGATCTGTTTCTACTATTTTTTATAGGGGAAAATGTGCTGTTTCTATTTGTCGTACCATACCACACGTGTATATGTGCACGAGTCAAAAAGGGAAAAAATTGTGCATCTATAAATTTCATTCCCACATATATCTTTTGTAGAAAAAATATTTCACTAGTTATTCTTCAAATTTTGAAGAATTGCTCACATATATTACGAGGATAAAAGTATTGAGTATATATGAAGTTATTCTTCCAATTTTGAAGAATTCGTCACATATATTGCTAAAATACACAGTGAACACATTGTACACAGTTAACAATTTCTTGATACATACTATACATTATTCTCAGTACACATTTAACAATTATTAAGAATGTGATGAACATTTTTTTGAAAAAGGGTGCATTTTATTGATTCAAGATGAAGTATCAAGTGAATAGAAACATAATGAGTACACACCCGGCTTCTGCATAGCTAGAATGTACACATCCAACACCAACACACACAAAGCCCGCCGGCAAATAGCAAAGTCATATAAGACCAAAGCTATCCCTAAGTGAGGGGAATTGTTTTGACAAACTACAACAATGATTATATCCGCACCAACCATTTCATGACAATACAAGGACAAGGATGTCCATGTTCTTCAACAGCAACGCCTTTAGAAAGGAAGCGACGCCCAAACATCGACGTCACCAGATCCGACCACCGAAGGCCATATTTTAAGTTTTCACCTTGAAAAACTAGTCTGAGCATATCCGGGCAATGCCTTCAAAAAGGTTACGATATAAGTACACTGCCATTGCCAGGTATAACCATCTCAAGTCAGGCCTAGGTTTTCACCCCAGAGCTCGAGACCGGGCACTTGGGCACCACAAAAAACAGAAAGGAAACAAAATGGGAAAATTTAATAAAAAATGGACATTTTGTTGTAACGGTTGTTAGTACATTACGAGCGAACATTTTTTGGTTGTTGAAACACATGAACAGTTTTTCATGGAGAAGAACATTGTTGAAAAATGCATCAAGATTTTGTTACACAAATGAACAAATTATTTCTTATTACATGAAATTTTCCTTTGGACAATGTGATTTTTTTTTGCAAGAGTTGAACTAATAGTATAACCGGTTTGAGAACAACTGGTTCATTTAAAAAAAAAGATTCACATGTTCCATTCAACTAATTCAGGGCATAAATCCAACGTTCATCCGGCAGTAATGAATAACTTAATTGGTCCACTCAAGTAATTCTGGGCATAAATCCTAACGTTCGGAAAGCGATTAAATGGCACATCACTACATGGCGTGGTTGTTGCGTATGTTCTAGCGTCTCACACATAGCAAGACTGACACATAAATCCTGCCCATGTTCGTGAACTCCTCGCACTGTGTGGACAAGGTGGGTGAGGCGATGGAACGTGTGAACAGCTTGGCAGGGCAGCGTCATTAACATGGGATAGCACTGTGCATAATTTAAGAATACAGTGTGGTGTAAAAAGGTGCCAGATTAAAATACGTCGGAATAATACGGGACAGCAGCTGATCCCCACAACGACTAACGAGCCGGATTACGGCCTGCATGGTGCTCGGCCTCCAAACGGCATTTCCGGACATGAGCAGGCTATAAAAAATAAGATACTATATCTTTGTGTAGTTTTTTTTTTGTCGACTTGCGAAAGAGGAAAAGCACAAGGCCTGAGGGGAATCCTTATATTTATAAAGATATAAATAAATTTTGAGCATCTTAACATGTTCGTGAGCTGCATAGTCACGTTACAACATTTCGGGTTGGTGAAGAATAAGTGCAGGTGGTCACTGTTACCCCATTATAAAACTGAGTGAGGAGTGCTTCACCATATCAGATACCTGCATGTATGTATTTAGGACGGGATGCTTGGTTCCGAGATTAAATTTAAGTAGTTACATTCATTGTCATGCAAGAGAAACCTTTGGTGCACTAGTTATGTATAGGATTCGGAGTCATCAGGATACATGCTAGTTACAGAAGACTGCGAGGGTGTACGCATCGGACAGCCGGTGTTGGGCAGCTCAGCATTTCGGGTTGCATCACCATGCTCTCCGGCCTGGTGTTTGTACATAACTGTCACTTCTCTTGTTAATCAATGAACCACTTTGCTAGCCTGCCACCATAGTGCTCAAGAGACCCATCGTGCCCAAGCGGCTGAGCTCGCTGGCCACAAGCAATTCAGCATGTACGCGCAGACGCAGCAGTGCTTGAAACAAGTCCATCTTGTAATTTCCAGCCGTAGCATCTCTGTTATATTCCATAAACAGCTCAACTTTGGCATGCTGTCAATTAGCCGAGCAGTATTTTTCTTCCGACTGAATTAACCGAGCCGTCTATTCATCATTTGTGTTAGTCCTTTTCTAGAGACCAGCAGATCTGTAAAGAACAAGTATATCAGGTATTATTTTTCATTAATTCCATTGCATAATTAAACATGGTTATCTTAAGATTTTGCCAGTCTCCAGCTAAACACACAAGTCTATTTCGCGAGTAAGCTGTGTATTTCTGGGTCTCCGACGGCCTCCGGCTCAGTACTGGCCTAGAGGTTGTTGCCCCAGCGGCTGGAGGGTGGGTGCATGCCGCGTGCTCCTCTGTAGCACTGTCTGATTTGTCTCCACATGCATGAACCTTGATGTAAGCTTCCATTTTTTTCACTCTACTGAGAAGTTTAAGTCACAGGACAGGAGGCAAATAACTCGTGTGCACTGTAAAAGTAGACTTGGAGTTCTATGATTTGACTATGCAACCGAAAAATAATTGCGAATAGAACTTGTATAACTCAAAAGCAAGGATTGCAATCAGCCAGTAATTAATATGCCGTCTATTTCTTCAGAACCAGAGCCCAACCAAACTGTTGCATGATTACTACGCCCGTGTTCTTGTCCAAGCCAGAGGAAGCCCAAAAGACATAATTTCACAGAACCAGCCCTTGTCGTGCGATTCACTTGGACCCCAACCACTGCGAAGGGTCTTTCATCTAGCAACACAATTTTGTCACTTGAATGATGACCTTCGATGCTGATCAGTCATGTCCGATATATAGGCCCAGTTCATCTAACCACACAGTAAAGCCCCGGTCTCCGGCTACAGAGAATTGCACATGGCAAAGCTATGCCGCTCGTTCCTTCCTCTCATCAGTTTGCTTGATTAGTCAGGTTCTTTGCTGCGTCATTTGATCAAACAGCGTGATCCACATTGGAAATCCACATTTTTTATTGTCATCATTAATAAAGTAACAAAATTTTGTCATGCAAAATTCATACACTTATTTGCTTTCGAATTTTCTTGTAAGTTGTTCTAATTTGGAACTATTCAAGATTGATTCAAATGACTTATTAAGAAGGCGTACCACACATTTATCTTGTGTAATGGTGCGGTCGATAGTTAATTGTAAATTAAGTGTTATGTCGATGTGATCATTAGAATGGCATTGGAGGTTTAGGTGAACGAGAGAACGAGAATGAAGATCATTGCTAATTCACACGCATGAGCGCTGACCAGGAATGGTAACACCGCCTCGTCTGCTCTGCTTTTTTTTCATTGGACCCCAATATCCAGGAAACATCGAATTTTTAGAGCTCCTAGCGAACGCCCTCAAATCTGTTAGATCATGATCAAATGGATGGGAATTTCACGGCGCAGCATCGGATTCATTCTTCCATTTTTTGCGCTATATGACAACTTTTGGCTCCGACCAAAACAAATGTTCAATTTGCTATGGTTACTTTAGTTGTTATTGCATGGCAAGCTTGGGTCGTCTGCCGGGAAAACAGTCGTAGGGACAGTTGGCCAAATAATGTTTTCCTTTTACTTTGCATGCAACTATTAACACATGCATTGATCCTCACGGTGTAATTTTGAGGATGCATGCAATAGAAAGGGCATAGAGATTAGATAAAAGATTACCGTACACAAAACTATCCACCCTGAAAATTAGGGGGGTGTATTAAAGAGAGGGAGAGAGAGAGATTAGAGACCGGGTCCCTCGGTTCAAAAAATTGGAGATGTGGGGGGAGAATATCCATCGACGTTTGCTGACCTAAGCAAGGGGCCACGACCCATGCCACGAGCCAATAGGAGCTGCTCATACGAGGATCCCCAACATCACTAGTAGGTCGGCTCCCACACAGCCAGCACACATCCATTGTTGTCGTTGAGCCGGCCAAGACCTACTTCAAGGCCAACATGTCGCTGCAGCCATCGTGCTGCAGGGCCGGCGTGATGTTGCCATCATCGTGTTGCAAGGCTGTCATCATCACTGTTACTGCAACCCTCCCGCCAGGCATCTATCACTCAGTTAGCAGCAGCGCGCCACCTCTCACGCTCATGGCAGTCGTGTCTGCCAGAGAACAACTAATGCAAATGGCTTGATGTCTTCAATTGTCAGCAACGTCTAACATACGCTCGTGGGGCAAATGTTCAGATCTTTTTCACGAAAATAAGTTCTTAAAATTGCAGTAATACTTGACAGAGATAAAGGGAAAGTATAGAAAGTATAGCAACTTCTCAGTGGCAAGATGGAAACCAAGACAGGGATTGTTATATCGAAAAAGTTTCCACCGGGTCACACACTCCCTTCCCTTTTGCATCTTTTACAAAAAGTTACATTCATGTTCCAGTGAGGTTTAATTGAGTTTTTCTATTGGTTTCATCTAAAATAAAAAATCTTAAGGTTTGATTTGAGATAAACAAGTCTGAAACTTGAACGAGTACGAAACTCCACTATAACTATGTACAAAACAAATACAACCGTTTCAATATATGATCATTTCAGTTTGGGCCAAAACTTTAATGCATTGGTTTGGGAAAGAGAGAGTCAAATGAGATTTGGTTTCTTGTGTTGCGTTTTTAATGGTGTGCTAAGTGCATCGCTTGGGAGTACCATGGCAATGCGACTAATGAATAGGTTTTGTACCTACCACCCTCAATGTTAGGATCCATCTTGACTTGTAAGACGTTGCGGTGGAAAGATAATTTAGAATGTAAGTGCATTTATCTAGCTATTTATATAATCTTTCAGATAAGTAGATATACGATATATATATACATTGAGGAACACAAGAATGTCTTCGACATGATACTCTTTCTCATGACCATGCAATTAGGAAGACAAACGTCCTTTGAAAAATCAGAAAACCAATGAACTTGGGCAACATTTTGAAATAAATTGTCCTTTGAAATAGATTGTTAAGGGGTAGAGTGTAAATATGAAGAATTACTACAATTGCTGTTTTGTTTGGTGTTCGAGTGGGAATGGTGCATCAAGGCATAAAAGGCTTCATCACACTTCAGAGAAGAGTGGAAAGCAACATTGAATATCATGTACTTGTCATGGTTATATATGTTAGTTGATTATGTGTTTATGGCACCAAAGTTTGGCACCAGCTGCATGATAGTGCACATATATGTAATAGATTGTAGGTCTGGGAGGCATTCGGGAACAATGTTGTACATTGGGACAATATTTATGCTCCATATTTGTACTAGTACTAACCCATCTGTCTGCAAGACAATAGTCTCTTAAGACCTATCGTGGCGCATTCTTTGGCCAGGTTGCAAAATAACATGACAAAGTGGTGGGCCTTACACCTCCCTAGACAACATAAAGAGGTAGCTACGCCATCTTGAGAACATAAATTAAAGAAAAAAGGAATGAACCTGATCTTTCTTCTATATAAGATGCCTCATCTTCCTTCACCTTCCCTTTAGTGCCAGAGCCACAAAATCTCCTCTAGCTTAAATGTCACGAGTTTACATATGTGTTTCCATGTCTTAGCCATGCATGCCCGTGTCATTTTATTGCATTCAATATATTGATCCTATATCTTTGACATGCTAATATCAATAAGATATGAATTTCTCATTTCATCTATGCTTGCCTTATTATTACGTTTAGTATGTTACTTTCATATGGAATGTTAGGGTGATAATCACGCACCGTTTCTTGGTAGCGTGTGAGATTGTGGGGGATTAAAATAATGTATTTGTACTAGTGCGCATGACATTGTTTTGGTATTAGAGGCCCTAACAGAAATATTATCAACTCTTGTTATCCTGCACATGCTCGAGCTCGTATCCCTCACTAGGAGATGAACAAATTTTGTGATCGACTATGTGTTTGCCCAAACTTTAAAGATGCCAGGGAATGCTTGACTAATGATAGCATTTTATTTTATTTTCTTTGTGGTTCCTGGTGTGAAGCAACGTATTTGGATAAAAATATTTATTTATTTAGAAACATATTTTATGCACTTTTAAACAATTAGCTTGAATTTTGAATAATAAATAGTTTCTTAATACGTACTTTTAAATTTTATGCACTTGTATGTACACTACTACTAACGGTGCTCTTGATCATGTCATTCACGGGTACTAATGGCGCATGTCTTAATCATTGGAATGGAATGAATACCAGCTTATGTAGAGAAGCAATGCCTTCTCATATTTGAGGAAGAATGTGCAACCAGTCAAGAATATTTGGATGGGTATTCCAGTAATCCTATCGATTAGTCCCTATAGTTGTTGGCGGCCTATAAAGCTGAAGGTATTTGTCACTAAATAAATAAAAAATGATGACTTACTGTTTTACAATATTAGTTTCCACCATAGTGTTGCTGACTAAATCATGCTACCTCTCATTATTGCTTTGTCTCGGTAGCAGGGTATTCCCATTTAGATTATGTTTGCTCCCGTAGTCCTATATAAAAAATTGTTTCTGGACAAGTGTAAGCACCATAAATATAGCGGATACCATTAGAAATTGAACACACCATATCAAATGGCCCAATGCAGCGAGGCGTTTCCGTCCACGTATCTCACTTAAAATCATGTAACAAAGCTTCAGAAAAATTGGAAACAGTCGCACATAATTTTTTTGAAGTAATACATAGTTGCTAATAAATATATCATTTGTGTTTTACATAAAATAGAAATAAATGTGTGGATCTATAATAGTGAAGAGTGTCCACTATATATACACATTTGCAATTTTTGTGCAGCCTTTACGTGTAAGTATACATATTTCTCTATTAAATTATGCTGGTACATAGTAAGAATTCATGTATATGTACTTAGGGAAAGAAATATTTAGATGTTGTTATACTATACTATTGTTTCATATAGGGAAGTTGTAGAGTCTGTATATCTAGGGCAATCTAGCTAACTATACCCGCCTATGATTTGTTTGGGCACGAGTGGAAGGTCTATCATGATGTTTATTCGTTTGTTAATCGGCTTGTGTGGATGGCAAACTTCGGAAACATTCTTGGCGCAATCTCGTACCATGCCAATGATAAAGGAGGTGTGTGATCTGAATTTGGCAGTATATGTAAAGAAGCATGATTAACTTGAGTCAAGGACCAAGGTTAGAGTGGTTCGGTGAATACCTTTCACTGCAAGTGATGGCTGCTCTTGTATAAAGCGGGAGGAGAGGGGCAACAAAGTGAACTGTGCTCATGAATATCAGAGTTCAACTCAATCCAAAGGCTACTCCAGTTAAAGATGAAGGCTTATATTCTGTTGAGAAGATCCTTCCAATATACTCCTATTATAGGCTAAGTATTGGTTGCTCACGTATTAGAAATCAGGTGGCCAAACAAGTCGTGGAAGTAGGACTGAGAGGCGTTAGGAAATGTATAAAAGTAGCATTGACAGGTAGGGCTGGGTAAAACCATGGACACGGTGTGAGTAGGAACCTTTTGTTAGAAGTGTTTTCCATAGTAATCACCCTATAGAATAGCCCATGCGCCACCCTGGCTGGTGAGACGTGTAGCCTGATATTCAAGACCATAGAAGATCGTGAAATACTCAACCTAGTGAATTGGGCCATGCCGTGCAGTCCAGTCGGAAGTGACACATCAGTATTGCTCACGAGCCTTCATCTGGCCACGTTTATGTCCATAAATCGCTGCACTGACTTGTCTTAGTCTCCACTGCTGCGCATCCATGCCACAGCGCAGCACCGCCCATGTTCAGCATGGAACTCCTACATGTGATGCGGCTAGTTGGCCGGTGGCAGAGATGTTGGGTTCCGCCCACAAGATGGATCACATGAAAGGGTCGATCCAATAGCTTTGTTTGGCCTAAGTTTTGAACGTGCGCGTACCCTACCGGAAGAACATGTCGGCAGGTTGCATGGTAAAGGTCGAGGCTGTGCTAACAAGAGATAGGCTGCAGTACGCTTGTAATTAGCTTACAACAACGTTCTGAAGATCTATTTTCCCACATATCTGGTTCTTGGTTGCAGTTTTTGTATGGGGTCGAAGTCTTTGGTCTCATGACTATCTTCTACACCTCTATGTGTTTTACTTTGCTTTTAATATACCGACCAGGAATTACTTAAAACTTGTTAATCTTTGGGATTTTAGTAAAAGACATCAGTGATGGCTGCCATCCTTGTACCTTCCTCGTTAAAAAGAAACAAAGGCACCTAGCTAGAAATGTAATGTTAGTATTGATCACATGGAAAATATTTAATACTGACCGCATCAATAAGTTCTTCCCTTATAATCCTAAAACAACCAATTTCCAACTATTACGCCATAAATGAGGCCAGGAAATACCAGATAGATCCATATGGATGTTTCACTGAGTAATCGTATAAAAAATTAGTCCACCATCCTGGTTTGCATAGTTCCAAATTGAGATTGCCCAGTTGAGAAGTCTCAAGAGAGGGAAGTAAGAAATATATGACACAACAGAAATCAAATATTGGGGGTAGAGAGGGGAAACCAAGTGAAGGGAATACACGTCTATGTAAAGAATTATCATGGTCTACATCCTGTAATTTCTGAGTTAGTACTATCTACATCTAAGCTTTAGTAATTTGTTTGGTTATGCCAGAAATATATACTAGGCAATGACATGGCTTAGCACAACTCACCTGTAGGATTGGGAGTCGTTGGAAAATAGAATAGTAAAAGAGGGTCATGCGCAAGTCACGACATCAGTCTCCTTGAGAGTAGCACTGCATCAAAATGGTTGAACTCTCTGAAGTGGTAGCCAGATGCACTCTGTTGTGGCCAGACAAAGGGGATCTGTTGTATGGTGAATGCCGTGTAGGAAGGATCACGAGTTTTGCTTGGACGACATCCTTGAGTGCCCCCGTAAAGGGGGGAACACACCAAGCTAACACCCACACAGGAGACCTCCACACACACTGACACACACTACTGTAATTTTTTGTCTTATGGCCCAGGCTTTGGTATCTGGTTCGGGGCACTAGGACACGTGGCAGGTGAAGGCGAGATGCGTCACAATGGGCGTCCGCATGATACACCAAATATGCCTCAATGTCTCAGTGCAGTGCACGTGTTTTCTGACAAAGGATTTTTTGGTGATGAATTGCGACTTTGTGTTTTCAGCTACTCTATATTGAATATCGCATGTGAGTGGGGACAAGAGTGCTTCAATATATTACAATAACCATGTTCACGAGAAGAGTGCTTCAGGGGAAGAAAGAAAACTTCACCGAACATGATAAAGAAAATCTAAGCATGTTCATGGTGTCAATGGAGTAAATTTCCGTAATGTGAACATACACTTTCCCTTGCTCTGGTGCAACAATAAATTTGTGAAGGTCAAGCACGTGTTCAAGTCGAGTCGTATGTCAAGCATTCATGGTATGTAGAATGGTTAGGTGAACATTCAGGGACTGCAAGTTGTGACTACTCACTTGTAAAGCGGGAACTACGGGGTAATGAGCTGCAGTGTGCTCCAGAATATCATAGAATCAAGCTCAGTTGAAAAGATATTCAAATTTCGAATAAAAGAAGAAAACCTATCAATATCAGCACAACACCTCCTTGCAAGACATTGGAATTTAATATTGCTTGCTCATGTTCGAGAAGTCTAGATTACAATGTGTCAGCGAAGTAGGATTGGGAGGCGTTCGGAAATGTGGAAATTTGCGAGCAAGGCTGTAACTCAATAATGGGGGAGCACGGGCTTTTCTTGTCGGTCTAGAAATATTTTGTGGTGTAATCAGTCTTTGGAATAGCCCGAGCACCACCCTTAAACATTAGGCGCTCATCGTCGTGTGGGGCCTAATGGAGCCCGTATCCTATTCGCCACACGCGACCTGTTCGTCCAGCCACAACATGCCGAGGCTGAGCACGGCGCTGCTCACTGTCAGTTTTAGCCAGTGCAAACATATGGGCCTCCTTGAGTGTTTGATTTATTTTGTCCCATAAGGCGGTTTTCTTTCTTAATTAAGTAGTACGTGTGAAGTCCTTTGCTCCGCTAAAAAAACTCTAGCCAACTCGTCGAAGGAATTTTGAAGAATCTTCTGGGAGTTAAGAGAAACATTAGTTGAGTGATCGCCACATACACTTGCCCCACGACTGTTCCGACTATAATGTTGTGGAGTTTCTGTTGCACTTCAAATAACATAACGTTTTTTGAACAAGAGTTGCCTGATTACTTACCGGAAACCAGGACCGGCACATCAAGTCCACAAACAACAGGGCTCCCTGGCCGACCTACATGTTAGCTCCGACAGAATTCATGTATGGTCGGAAGGGAAACAAAGTGAGTTTGCCTTTATGCTTGCTGAAGCTAGATAGGCTGGGGTCGTTGCCCTCCGTCTCCTCGCATCGCTCCCCCGATCGACCGAGGGGGAAAACCCTAGCCGCCGGCCAGCTTCCCCCAGCCCCTCCCCTAACCGCCGTTGATCCACGCCACCGGGTAAAGCCCGGTTGGTCCTGGCAGCCGCGGGGCCTTCTCTCCTCGCCGCTCGTGGGGTCTTGGCGCGGGCCGGTGGCCCTGGGCGGCGACGCGACACTGGGCAAGGGTGCTGCGATGTATCCACGAGCTCAAAGGCTGATCTGACTCAGGCATGGATGGCTGGCACATCGGTGGTTGTTCGGGGTGCGTCGCCGGGGTGGTGGCATCTGCTTCGGCTGGATCTGCCCCGTGGCTGGGGCAGCTCATCAGCGAGTTCGGGGGCGGATCTGACTCAGGCGTGGAGGGTTGGCGCGTCGGTGGTTGGTGGGGGTGCGTCACCGGGGTGGCGGCGTCGGCTTCGGCTGGGGCGGGTTGTGGCGGCTCTGCTCGAGGC
Organism: Triticum dicoccoides; assembly: GCF_002162155.2. Taxonomy (NCBI): domain Eukaryota; kingdom Viridiplantae; phylum Streptophyta; class Magnoliopsida; order Poales; family Poaceae; genus Triticum; species Triticum dicoccoides. Next base: position 37,694,838 of record NC_041383.1, read on the forward strand.
AGACCTGGCGGCCGGTGGGCAGTGCAGGTGACGGTGCCTAGCAGTGGCGCATCTTAAGTCATGGCGGTGGTGTCGGCCATCGTGTTATCTCCTCTAGAGGTCTTCCTTGGTGGCAGGGTGTTGATCCGGCGGACGGGTGGCGCCTCTTCCTTGTATGGATCTGATTGGAGTCCGAGGTAGGGCCTCAGGGGTGACGCTGGGGAGGCTGCAGGAGGAATGGGTAGCCCATCCACCTATCACCGGCGCAGGTTTCTGCCAGCCCGGACGAGCTCCGCTCCTTTGTTCCAATTTCCAGGCCTAGTGCTTTCTGGCTACAGATCGAAGTTCGGGTCAGGATGATCACCGACGTCGCCGATGGTGCTAGAGATCTGTCGATCGGCTCAAAGCATGTACCTTTGACTGTCTCAAAAGTTTCTAGATGTAGGGTAGCGACCTTGGTGGTGGGAGTTGTGGGCTCGTGGGCAAAGCTTGTGGCTCGAGCGCTGATGGGCTCATTGTCATGGCCTCGTGGGCTGCATGTGGGTAAGTCTTCAATGCTTTACAGCGGTGATGCGGTCGGCGCTCTCATGTAGCGCCGTACACCGGGCGGAGGCGGAGGCGGAGGGTGGTGACCGGTGTGCAAACCTCTTCTGGCTCAGGCCAAACCAATGGCGGCACCATCCATGCATCGTTCCCTGCTTGTATGCATCATCACGGTGGCCCTGCGTCATTCATTTTTCTCCGGTGAAAACCTCGATTTAGTGGATCGGGCGGTGGCGGCACTCTGGTGTCATTTCTTTCTTGGAGGCACCGCCTTGGAGTCCCTGGTTTCGAGTTTCGGCTTTGTCCCCTCGCGGTGACTCTCTCACGGGGGAGAGCTCCTTAGATCCCTAGCTATGCTCTATCTATCAACTTGTTGTTTGCATTGGGCTATTTGGGTTAGTGTTGTTGTTCGTTAGTTCCCTTGTATCTTCCTGGCGTGTGTGTCGTGTCGGGTAGTATGCATTCGGTGTGTTGGTCATTGCTTTATATATAAAGCGGGGCGAAAGCCTTTTTGGATAAGGGAAACAATGTACATGGCAAACACCTGTCATAAATTTAACCTTGCTATGTTTTAGTTTCCGTCACATTGGGAATCTATTTTCAGTAGGATGGCACGTTAGGGTGATGTCACATGCGTTGTAGCTTTCCCTTTGCAGTTTGCACGTTCAAAATAAATAGGAACTGTCACATGTAATGTGCATACACATGATTAGATTGAGGCGCCAAAAGAGGTGCTGGCGGCGGGGTGGTAACAGCCGTCGGGAAAACACACGGGCGAAGGCTCCTTGGAGGAAGGTGCCATGGTCATTCAGAGCACAACTCGTATCCCCAACGTCCCCTTGCAATACCCGCAGCTCACCGAATGAAACTACCACCTCTAGGAAGCCAAGATGAACATAATAATGCGTCCACTCGGCATGCGGTCGGTGGTCGAAGGTGACACCGAGTATGATGAGGACAGAGATCAGGGCACGATGGCGACAATTTCCCATTCAGTCCCTGATGATTTCATGATGGCTCTCGTCGAGTACAATACGACAAGGGAAGCGTGGTTTGTGATTTACACAATGTGGATCGTGAGGTGTGTGCGTGGTAGAGGCGCGCATAAACCCCCCTAGTACCGGTTGGAGCCACCAACCCGTACTAAAGGTCACCACCTCTTTAGTACTGGTTCGTGGCACGAACCGGTACTAAATGTTCGCCACGAACCGGTACTAATGAGCGCCGCCCGCCTGGCCGTTGGAACCAACACTAATGGTCACATTAGTGCCAGTTCAATTGCAAACCGGGACTAATGAGTTCCACATTAGACCCTTTTTGTACTAGTGCATGAGGAAGTTTGACCATATGTTGATGTCCCCGATGGTTTCTCGCAGATCATCGGGGACAATCGAACAGTGGGGTGACATGAAGACCATGTCCGTCGTCGAGGCAATTGGCCGGCTGCGTGCATTTGAAAAGAACAAGGTGGATCGTTACAGTGGCCTCCGTGATAGGAAAGAGCAACTGATGCTCATGACCGAAGTGCTAGAGAACTTTCTCGTGAAAAAGAGACAGATCGGCAAGTGTTCTAGCAGCAGCGGAGCCACCAGGGGCGGCATCCTCGGACGACAGCAGTCCGGAGTCCAGACGCGGCGGTCAAGGAGAGCATGGTGAGAACTCCGAGAACAATACAAAGAAGCATGAAAACTTCGACAAGACCAAGGTACAATGTTTCAATTGTGATGAATTTAGTCACATCAAATCTGAAAGCCAAGAGCCGAAGACAGAGAAGCTGAAGCTTGCCCAAGAAGATGAGGTTGGTCCAGGTCTGTTGATGATGGAGACACTTGAGCCTGCGTAATGTATTGAGGCCACTGGTGAGATTGTTTTGCTGAACGAGGAGAAGGTAGTGCCTAAGTTGTCAGGTGGTCATAACACTATTGGTACCTAGACATCAGAGCTAACAATCACATGAAGGGCTGCCCTAAGAAGTTCACGGAGCTAGATCGTTCCCTATCAGGCAAGGTGAGATTCGGGGCTGTGTTTTGACTTTCGGTTTGTGAAAATTTTCGCCCCACACCGAGATGGCCGAATTTCGGTTATTTTCAAAAATTTCGATCGAAATTTGACCAAAATTTGAATTAAATTTGACCAAATTTTGACCAAAATCCATTTTTCCATCTAAAGGTATTTTTCGCCCTTGGCCGAGATGGCCGAAATTCGGACAAAATCCGTTTTTCTCGGCTGAAATTCAATATAGATCCACTGTAGAAATTTGTGGAAGAGGTCGTGTGCTAATGAAATGTCTCTCTGGTGGTCACCATCTGCTAACCGATGTGTACTTCATACCTCGTTTGAAAAGCAATATCATCAGTTTGGGGTAGTTACACGAGAGTGGCTGCAAGTCTGCTGCTGAAAATGGAGTGACGCAAGTATGGGACCAAGAAATCTGCTTGCTCGTGTGCTGAGAACTAGGAGCCGGTTCTATGTTCTGGACATTGAGGATGTAGAACCAGTGTGTCTGATGACTTGTCACAGTAAGCCTTGGCGTTGCCATAAGTGCTACGGGCACGTAAATTTTCAGCTACAGACACTTCTTAATTTTTTTATGAAATTATGGAAGTAACACATAGCTTCAGTAATGATGATCCTTGTACGTACGTGAATCATCAGCTACGGACTCTGCTTAACTCCTCCAGAATCATTACATCCTACTAGAAAGTTTGAAGTGAGAAAGAATGCTATGCCGTTTCATAGCTCAAGTGCACCTATTCATTCCATTTTGGCTCACTTTTTAAATGAACAACTCATCATGCTGTGATATTATCTCCTGTTTTATGAGTGCTATGATAGATTTATTGGGATTGAAGGTTCATATTACACTGGCAACGAAATCAGCTCCATGAAGATGTTATATTTGGTAATAAAGATGGAATTTACTATATACTTCCGGGTGTTAGGAGAATCAATACATTTAGAATCCCCTTAAACCGATATTAAATAAATGTTGAGCAACTTAGCATGTTCACAAGGTTATAAACATTGATACAATCACATGTGAGCATTGGTTGTCCTTGTTCGTGGTCTGGGTAGTCAAGTTAGAGTATTTTTGGTCGGTGAATGTCTAATGCATGTCACCAACTCACTGTTGCCCTCTTTATAAATTTGAGTGCTTCGTGATATCACATATCATATATGTATTTACCTACGTCGATTCCATGGTTAAATATAAGCAATTTATTTTATCATGCATGAGAAATGTGATTCGTTGGCTTAGGATTAGGAGTCACCAGGATATACAGCAGTGAAAAATGATCCGGTTTCTTTCGATCCTGAAACACACAATGTACGCCTCAGACACCTGGCGTTGGGCACCCTAGTGCTTTCGGCTGCCACTACGAAGCATATACACACTCCCTCAAGGTCGAGAAGCACCATTACACCGTTGGGCTGCCACCATAGTACCAGCCATACCTGATGTACCCAAGCGGCTGAGCTCACTGGCTAGAAGGAATGCCATTGTGCTGATAGTTCTGTGCACAGAGCAAAGCTGCTGCAGCGCCTGTAGTTTGTTGCGACGGCCAGGCTAATCTAACCAGTTTCAATCCATGCTAGCGCCAAGGATTTGGATCCCGAATGCACTTTATTTCTCGCGGGGCACCGAAATTTGCGGTTACCGCGGTAACCGTGAAATACCGGAAAAAATCAGACAAAATTTAAAATTGAATTTTGAATTCAATTATTTTGAATATCCTATAGATAAGGGATGGAGTCAGTTTTAACAGCAACCACCTTCTGGCATAGTTGTTAGGTCATGTAGCCTCTATTGGCTTGAGGTTTTGTGATCGAATCACGACTGCATCATTTTTTTACACAGCTTTTTCCTTTTTTTATCCTAAAAAAGGTACCTGTTTTCCATAAGTTCCGAACATATCTAAGCTAACTAGTTGAGTTTAAATTCAACAAAGTTCAATTTTTTTCCTCGGTATGTAGATTTCTCGTGAGGTGGCGAGAAACACGGATACCGGGCGCAGTATCCGAATATTTTGCCCGGTATACAAAACCTTGGCTAGCGCACGCCTGTAGTTCTGGAATGTCAGTTGGGGGTTCGATAAAACTGCATTCTCTGTTCCATTTCACAACGGCTAAAGTTTGGCATTGCCAATTAACTAACCAACGACACATTGTTTATCATATACTTCTATATGTGAAATTATTTTTTCCTTCTTTCCTGCTAGACACGAGCACAATGCAAGCTGGGATGTGAGTAAGGGGATTTCAAGGCTGAGAAATCGACCTTCCGGAACATAGACAACTCCTTGTTGAATAATATGTCAAATCATCAAGCACTTTTTTGGCAGGCAGGAAATTCACGTCCATACTAGCAAGCGGTTACCTGATACTTTTGTACAAACTGGACGCTGCGTCCACGGTCCTCTTCAGAAAATGTATTCCCAAGAACACGCTATTCTGTATTTCAATAATAAATCTCTCAAAGCAGGGGTCACTATCAGATCTGCACTCCTAAAATAAACAAGAAGGGGTCACTATCAGATGTACGCCAAGCGATTTTTATATAACTTTTATTCCTTCCGATGTGCGCGTATAATTTTTATTCCATCTAGCCGGCTGCCATAATCCACGGCAACACACAAGCCCTTTTCTACAAACACCTTTCATACAAGCACCGTATCTTACAGTCTCTCCTATTTTAACACATAGATGGCACTGTACACACCACCAAGTAACATCCAACAAACCACACTAATTTACAGAGACTTGCCATCCTAAGTTGCTTCTACCTCTGAAGCATTGTCATTGTAGTTCGGTGCCTAACCGAAGATGGCCATCCACAAGGCTTTTCTTCTTGCCATCCTCGGTTGCCTCTGCCTCTGTGGTACTGTAATTGCAGCTCGTGAGCTGAACGATGACTTGTCGATGGTGGCGAAGCATGAGAACTGGATTGCTCAGTATAGTCTTGTGTACAAGGACACCACTGAGAAGGCGCATTGGTTTGAGGTTCTCAAAGCCAATGTCAAATTCATTGAAACATTCATTGCCCAGAATCATAAGTTCTGGCTCGGCGTCAACCAGTACACTGATATCAGCAATGATGAGTTCAGGGCTACCAAAACAAACAAGGGGTTCAAAGCAAACCCCATGGGAGTTCTTTCTACAAGATTCTGGTATGAGAATTTGAGTTTTGATGCTCTACCAACAACGATGGATTGGAGGGCCAAGGGGGGTTTCAACCCTATCAAGGATCAAGGCCAGTGTGGTAAGTACACAAAAATGTGTTGCATATGTGGTATTATTGTATAGGACAATACTATAGCAACGCGATTATTTCTAAACCATTGTTGGGCATTTTCTGTTGTTGCCGCGACAAAGGGCTTGTAAAACTAAAAACTGGCAAGTTACTCTCACTGTCGGAGCAAGAGTTGGTTTACTATGATGTCCATGGTGAAGATCAAGGCTGTGAGGGAGGACTCATGGATGATGCCTTCAAATTCATTATCAATAACAGAGGCCTTACCATGGAGTCCAGCTACCCTTATACTGCAACTGATGGTAAGTGCAAGGCTGGATCCAATAGCGCAGCAAGCATCACCGGCTTTGATGATGTGCTTGTCAATAACGAGGGCGCCCTATGAAGGCGGTGGCAAACCAACCAGTGGCTATAGCAGTGGACGGAGGCGGCATGACATTCCAATTCTACTACGGTGGGCTCATGACTTGGTCCTCCTGCACTAACTTGTACCATAGAATTGCAGCAAATGGATATGGAAAGGCTATTGATGGTACAAGTTATTGGTTGATGAAGAATTCATGGGGCGCAACTTGGGGTCAAGATGGGTACTTGAGAATGGAGAAGGACATTGCAGACAAAAAGGGCATGTGTGGTCTTTCCATGGAGCCTTCTTATCCCACCAAATAGGAAGATCACTAAATTACACGTAATCATACATATGCATAGTTCTCAGATAAATAAGGTCGCCATGTCCTATGTGTAGTTCATACGTATCCGTAAATTATATTAAGATGATGTATCTTATGTGCATACATTCTTATACTTTATAAATTAATACCATGGGTGATATATTACATCAAACAAATCGATTAAGAATTATGTAGATATTCTATGAAGCTTTCAAATGCCTAAATATTTGACTATGTTAATAGTAAACTTTGAAAGTTATTTTCATATATACATGGTATTCTACATTGTCTTCAAGTATTTGTGGGAATGTAATGTAATGTCTTAACAAAACTTGGAGGCATCCTACTAGTAATTGTTATCATTAGAGCATACTACATCCAATATTTCAAAGGAATCAATCAATTGCAATAAGATTATGAGAAAACTCCCGCTTCCCAAAAGAGCCTAACATAGGGTACCCTGTGCGATGAGGTGATAGACATCGACAGAGGGGACATGGTTATGTTATCTTACATATGCATATTATGATGTTCTTTGAAACCATGGATTAATCTTTCATGTGTCTTTGCATGTATCTTATTAACCAAGACATCTCTGGGTTGTTGTATTGTATACACTTTTAGTTTCAACTTTCAGTGAAAAATTAAATTTAGAGAACCCCTAGTTCTAAATATGCAGTCAAAGCAATTTTAGGATTAATGGAGAATCATCGTCTTAGCTTAATGAATAATGGGGAACTGTTTTATTGTGTGGAACACTAAGAATATCCATGGATAAAATACATTGACTATTTCTATAACAATACTTTTATAGGCTCCATACGATCTATTCAAATTGATTCTATACCATGTAAAGAATTTTTCACGTGTTTATAGTACACTAAAAATTGAACATCCTTATAAATGGTGAGAAGATAACATTCTACTTACAATGTATATATGTTATTCTCTCTAAAAGAATTGTATCATTGGAATCACCGCTTACTTTCTTAGTTCGAAGTAGGGAATGCATTGATATGACTTCATATTGCCGTATACTTTGCAGAAAGTCGGCAATATGCTTATCTGAGCTCCCTCCTTCCCGCATTGCATTCTTCGCCTTTCTCATCCACTTTGCAGCATTTCTTTTGAACTCATCCTTTCTATCTCCATCCATCACCTCTCTAATAAACCTCTCGACCTCGGTCCTCTTTAGCCACCCGTTTTCGCCCTTCCGTACTCGCACACCAATTCCCAACACACTCTCCACATACTTCGCGATGGTGGGTTGGTCCGCCCAATGTGGGATTCCCACAAGAGGAACTCCACTAACAACTGCCTCCAATGTCGAGTTCCATCCATAGTGGGTAATAAAACAACATACAAGTATATTCATGAATTTAAATCTAAAGTGTTATCATTATTTTCTAACTTTGCAAAACCTTTTTTATATTTATTTCCATAATAAGAGTAAAGTAAATGTAATTTGTGTTAACATACCGATTGCCTTGTGTGACAAAACATCAAGTTGGGTGCACCACTCAACAATTAGTCCATTGTTCACACATTTTAGTTTGACTTCTTTAGATAACTTGTGTGCCTCGTTTGATCTGACAACCTAGAGAAAAGGTTTGCCCGAATTGCATAGTCCACTGCCAAGTTCCTCCAACTGGGTTGCATCATAGTTAGAGATGGTCCCATAGGATACAAGCACAATAGAGGAAATGCTATGCTTCTCTAACCAATCCATGCATAATGCATCACCACTAAACAAGTTGAAACCATAAGACTTGTTGGATGGTAAGAGATTATCATCAAGGTAGTATGATGGCAAGGTTGGGCCTATCACCTTCTCTCTCCATGTTAACTCCATGTACTCTGCCTCCTGCTCAGTTGGCAAATTGTTATTCCATATAAAACTGATTACTCCCTCTATCCATATATACAGGGCCAAATGTATCTTTCGAGATTGCCTTTGAATATTGACAAGATTAATAGTATATCAGATGTATAATGTAAGAATTATATCAGTGAAAGCTCCTTTCATGTACGAATTTGACGGTATGCTTTGTGTAACTTGCATGTTATATATTATTACTCTAACATGTGGTCAAAATTAGCCCTGAAAAATGCATTAGGCCCTATGTAGATGGATAGAGGGAGTAGGAAGAATCAATTATGAAAATGTCCTACTGACAGGAGCGTATTTGTTCACCCCTACCCATATGAATCGCTCCACATGATCAATGCAATGTGTCGGATATAAGTAATAGCTGATTGGCAGAACACATGTATGTTTAGTGGTCATGCAAGTCCTAGCTTGTAGCACATGAGGCCACTGTGCTCCACCATATATTTCAAGCTGAATTTTCCGTTACCGATGTATGGGCTCTTCTTTTTCCAAATCTCTGTGTGAGGGTGCCCAAACTAGTCGACTACTTTACATCTACAAAAAGTACCGGCTAGCGGAACTGAAAGTAATCTAACGTCCGAAAGACATGTGTGCATTAAGAATCCATGGTTTAGGATCTAAAACAAATATTCACATGTGTAAATGGATCTTTAAGATATAAAACGGGGACCTATGTTGCAAGGCCGCCTTTGTAATAAAAAAAATACTTGGGATCTAAAATGTTAGCATAGGTGTGCAGTGAACATAGGAGACTCGCTTCCTTGGTGGGCCTTATGTTGGTCAAAAACTTTTTCTTTACTTTTATTTTGGAAAGTTCAGAGCTAAAGATAGTATCGCAAGTATGAATCTCAGAGGATAAGTGGTTTTCTAGTAAACTTTTGAGAAAAGAATACCCATGCTTGAATAATATCGGAAGAGATTAGAACGCCTCATTGGCAATGGTTAAAACTAGAGTTATTGATATCTCACAGTTCTTTTTTATTTATTTCTATTGTTCTCTTCTGTACTTTACCTTTTTGTCTACTTCTGTACATATAGAATGAATTGTTTATCACCCGTATGAAAACGATTCATCACATATTTGAAAAAAAATCATCAACTATTAAAAAGAGAAAAGAAAAACAAAATGGTTAATATAACATTTTGTTTTATATGTACAAAACATTTCTTAAAAAGTATGACCTTTTTTTATGAAATACCGTATCCTTTTTAAAAACGTATAATAAAAACTACTTTACGAAATGAACATATATACATATGGACTTTTTTATTTGTGTACATGAACATTTTTTTCCTGGCATTCACTGTAACGTGTTAAGAAAACTGTTTTTATTCTTTCCTGAATATACGATTTACTTCAATATACTTTCACATGGTTTTTTAAACTATTAAATAATGAAACAAAGGTAAAAACCCAAGGACATGTCGGTCGTGGCCTGCCGTGAGGTGTTAAGCGTGTTATAGAAAGGTGGCTAGGTTTTTCTCGTGACTAGACTCATTTCTTTGACCTAGACATTCATGGGCCTTAACCAATATGCAACTCATAAGGTCTGGCCACAGGACCAAATTTCACCCAGCCCCTAGGGCGTGATGATCTTCCTTTTTTTGCGAGTAGGGCGTGAAGATCTTTGGCCCGACTATCATTCCCTAGACGGCCATCCTTGTCTCACTGCCCCCGCCACAAGATCTCGTTGTAGCCAATGTACACAAGCACATCTTTAGATCCACTGGGGTCCTTGCTTTTGTGTTACATGCCACTGGTTTCCTCTTTACTGGCATCAATGCAAAGCATCGGCAAATTCCAGTTGATAGAAGAAACCCTACAACTTGAACATAGAGAGCAACAACAAAGGGATAGATATATTGCACCTGCCTACTTTCTGTTTACTATATTGCATTTTCCAATGACTGCCAGTCCTACAGAAACCATTTGACACATAACTACCTTTTCATGGCTTTCTATACTTTCATATCTGAAATTAATTTCCTCTATTCCTGCTAGACTATGGAAAAGGCAAGGTTGAACCACAATTAGGTCTTTCAATTGTTTGTATGTCCAAAGAGTATCTGCCCCGCTCCTAACATTAAATGGTAACTAAAATTGTACTATTCTGCACAAAACATGCGGATCGTGCATATAATATGATATACTATATGTTTAACACTCTACAAACTCAGGTCACACGAATCTATCATGCCTGGAAAAAAAATTGTGGGAGACGCTTCCAATGTATTCATCATCTGTCATGACAGTACACAGAACACCAGATGGAACAAAAATAACAAACTGATCCGTGGAAACCTAGCGATGACTACAAGCACTGGAGCGAGCTAAAGTCGTGCCTCCATCATCGCCCTTTCCTCGCAGGAGTCAGGCAAACCTTGTTGTAGTAGACAGCCAGGAAGTCATCGTGCTAAGGCCCATAGGGCCATCGCACTAGAACAACAACCCTCACTGATGAAGAGAAGCATAGATCAAAAGGATCAAACTAGTAGACACACGACCAAAGACGACGAAGAGGGGATCTAAACATATACATCGAAGAGAAGCCTCGACCAAATCCCACAAGATCCAATGGATACACATGACCAAACGCCCTTTGAGGACTCTAGACGCACCATCATTTCTCCAACCTGTTCTATTGTACAAATTGGAAGCCGTCTTCATTGTCCTTTTATTGTAATTTAAATTACTTTCTTTTGCAAAGAATCCCAATGTCAAACATTAAGGTTCACATGACTTCAGAAAAACACACATACAAAGCAAATATCATTATAATGAAAGTTTTGGAGGTGTCGAAGTCTTCTTCCCCCTAATCCACCGGAGGCGGGTCGTGAGCATAGCTCGATGACATGTCTGGGCCTTCGTCTTGGGAGAGCAAACTTTTAGGAGCTAGCATGTGCATATCCGTCCCACACATGTCACAATTCCCATTGAAAATTAAAATGTGAACTCTTAGAAAATAGGGAAACTTAATTGATTGTGCCCAGTTTCTACATAACAAATGCATAGTTCCCACAAATATTAAATCATTTTTAGGGGAGAAATTACATCGGGCCAGCAGTGCATTTCAAACAAAGTAGACAAGGGTCTGCAAAAGAGAAAAATGAGAAAATAACAGGAGATAATTTTTCTTGTCCACAATACATAGCATACATCGAGCAAGAGAGTGAAGGAAAATTTACATATTAATAAGTATATCAGATTTACATATTTATTCAGTGTAATAACTTTTAGCAAGGGCCACCAGAAAACTAAGTAATCTTGATTGGACAACCTTCACCATCCCCTACCGGTGATTGAAAAGTACTAGAGATTCATACAAATTCTGTATAATTGTGCTTGAGAGGTAAGATATTTACTATGTAGTACATAAGAATCATTTGTTTGGTGACTATGGTCATGGGAAGTAATAGTGTTCCCTTGTAAAGTAGGAAGAGAGGGACATCGAAGTGAAGAAGAGTGCACCATGATACCATATAGCAGAACTCAGTTGTAAGGATTTACATTATATTAATTAAGGAAGAAATCTCGTAACTATTCAATATTTTAAAATAGCTCAAGAAAACTAACAAGTTGTTCATGCTTTTAGCAATTGGGTGTGCAATAAGTCAGTGAAGTACGATTGCGAGGACTTATGAAATGTGTGATGCATATGGTACATGCTCACGAAATACTTGGGGATGCTTAGGCATCCCCAATCAAAATAAATTTACTTTGAAATCGGTCTACGGAACAACATGTGCATCACCCTAGTCTATGAGATGTGCAACCTAACCTCGAAGACCCTACGATCCCATGACGTAATCACCCTACAAACCAGCCACAAGCCTAGTCTTCTACATGGAAGCCAGCCTACGGTACTACTCATGTGATTTCTGTCTAGCCGAGTGTATGCTCATCATAGTTTTAATAGCCGGCCATAGCCCTGCTATAGCCTTTTCAGCCTAAATGGTCTCATGTACAAATAGCCCGCTATAGATGATTTGGAGGTCCGCCGCTATTAGCATAGCCCGCTAGTTGAAATATTGATGGTCATAAAATGCTTCTCAATCTTCTCACACATCCCCTCCTCGTCCATGCCACAGCGTAGTACCACTCTCTTGCTTTGCACTCAGAAATGTTATGCATTGATTGAACGGTGGCAGAAGTACCGATGCAATCGTTCAGTCATCCCACCTAGATGCTACTCCACTGCTAGTGCTCCATTCATTTTTTGATTCTGCTGGCCTAAGGCAAACAAAACCAATTTTTCGTAAGAACTAAACTATATGTGGTGTATCCACTACTCAAGTCCTAAGTTCCGATCACTACTTGCGCAAGCACTGAATTAGCATGGGTTTAAGAAAAAGTGGTCCAACAAGGTGTCACTTGAATTATTTCGTTTTTTTATTTTGCTAATCGTAGATGTGTTTGTATATGAGTTCTAGGGCATCCTTTAGGGACTGGTTAGGTAAAATGTGTTGGTGATTGTACACCATCGTCTACACTCCTTGGATGCAGTTCTAGATACTCCTCCACCATGACAAATGTGTGGCACACGTAAAACATGAATGCCATCTCACCCTTGTCGATTGTTAAGAGCATGGCATACTAGTGAATGATGCTTGGGACAGTCAAGATGGGCATGAAAAAAGTGCTCATCCTCCATACAGTGAGACTCACATGAACCAATAATTGTAGAGTGTTTGATCGTCCAAAAGGAGACCCACATGCAAATTATGTTGTTCATCTGAAAAATATCGTTGCAATAATTATTCCCTAATTACTATGAAAAGAGGGAAAATATTTTAGCGCGTCCGTCTCGATTCTTGGGTTAGCTACCAACAAAACCTTCTTCTTACAGGCTTGCAGCCACCAACTCTAGCAAGTGCAAGCACAATGATCCAAATCCACCATCTTCCTTGAGCTTGGCAAATCACAGAACATCAATTTTGTGATCCAACTCGTACTCCTTCGAGAGTTGGTGGCAACGAGGATGACGACATCCATCCGGAGCGGAGGATGATAGACGATTGAAGACAGAAATGGCCTATTGAATATTACATACTATGTTTTTTCATTTACACCTTTGGAGTTCTGCATATTTATTCATTTTTAGCTTTTTGGAATAAGCCTTTCAAATAATATTTGATATTACAGTTCTAAATAAGATGCATGTTTGGATATCTATTCATTTTTAGTAATTTTTAGCAAGGGAGTAAAGGCATGGAAATAAGTAATCTTGATTGGACAACCCTCATCAACCCCTACCGCCAATTGATGAGTACTGGAGTATGGACCTCTCCAATTCATACAAATTTTGTAGGCTCCTTGCTTAATGTTGTGCTCGAGGGTTTATATGCCTTTCGAATGAGAAAAGAGGTGTGATCTGTACTTTTTAGTACATAAGAATCGCAGTCAAGTCAAGTCTGGATAGAGTGGTTTGGTCATCATGATTGAGGGAGTTCCGGACTAGGGGGTGTCCGGATAGCCGAACTATCATCATCGGCCGGACTCCAAGACTATGAAGATACAAGATTGAAGACTTCGCCCCGTGTCCGGATGAGACTTTCCTTGGCGTGGAAGGCAAACTTGGCGATACGGATATGTAGATCTCCTACCTTTGTAACCGACTCTGTGTAACCCTAGCCCTCTCCGGTGTCTATATAAACTGGATGGCTGTAGTCCATAGGACAAACAATCATACCATAGGCTAACTTCTAGGGTTTAGCCTCCTTGATCTCGTGGTAGATCCACTCTTGTAACACACATCATCAATATTAATCAAGCAGGACGTAGGGTTTTACCTCCATCAAGAGGGCCCCAACCTGGGTAAAACATCGTGTCCCTTGTCTCCTGTTACCATCCGCCTAGACGCACAGTTCGGGACCCCCTACCCGAGATCCGCCGGTTTTGACACCGACATTGGTGCTTTCATTGAGAGTTCCTCTGTGTCGTCACCGATAGGCTCGATGGCTTCTTCAATCATCATCAACGACGCAGTCCAGGGTGAGATCTTCCTCCCCGGACAAATATTCGTATTCGGCGGCTTTGCATTGCGGGCCAATTCGCTTGGCCAACTGGAGCAGATCGAAAGCTACGCCCCTGGACGTCAGGTCAGGTTTGGTAGTTTGAACTTCACGGCTGACATCCGCGGGGACTTGATCCTCGATGAATTCGAGCCACAGCCGAGCGTGCTGCACTGTCGCGACGAGCATGATTTAGCTCTGCAGCCGAACAGTACCCTGGAGGCCGCACTCGAAACCGCTCCGATCTTCAATTCGGAGCCAGCTATGCAGACCGAGGACGGATGCCTAGACACCGCCTCGGAGGCTGCAACCTCTACGACGATAGAGCCGAACACTGACTTTGTCCCTCATAAAGCTCGTGACTCCGAGGTG
>NC_041383.1:37709708-37719570 GCF_002162155.2 Triticum dicoccoides
GCCGATCATGGAGTTCACCGCGGCGGACATCTTTCAACACTCACCTTTCGGCGACATCTTGAGTTTGCTAAAGTATCTCTTGTTATCAGGAGAGCCCTGGCCGGACTGCGGTCAGGACGGTTAGGATGCGGACGATGAAGAAATTCAAAGCCCACCCACCACCCACTTGGTAGCCGCTGTCGACGATTTAACCGACATGCTAGACTACGACTCCGAGGACATCGACGGTATGGACGACGATGCTGGAGACGACCAAGAACCAGCGCCTATGGGGCACTGAACAACCACCTCATCATATGACATATACATGGTGGATATCTCAAAAGATGGGAATGGCGAAGGAACAGAGGAGGATGGCCCCTCCAAAAAGCAGCCCAAGCGCCGGCGTCAGCGCGCCGCTCTAAATCCCGCCACAGCAAGAATGAAGACTCCGGCACCGGAGACAATAATACACCGGACAGTGCCGAAGAAAACCCACTCCAGCAAGATGCAGCGCAGGAGGACGGAGACGCCAACCCTTATGAAGGAGCGGCAGAAGAAGAGGCAGAGGATTATACGCCTCCCTCCGGAGACGAAGCGAGCCTCGACGATGACGAATTCGTCGTGCCTGAGGATCCCGTCGAACAAGAGCGTTTTAAACGCAGGCTTATGGCCACGGCGAACAGCCTCAAGAAAAAGCAGCAACAGCTTAGAGCTGATCAGGATCTGCTAGCCGACAGATGGACTGAAGTCCTCGCGGCCGAAGAGCATGAGCTCGAACGCCCCTCCAAAAGCTACCCTAAACGCAAGCTGCTCCCCCGATTAGAGGAGGAGGCTTACGAACCTGCATCACCAGGAGACAATATGGCTGACCGACCACCCCGTGGTCGCGACAGAGAGGCCTCTAGGCCCTTCACTAGACCTGTACCCCGGCATTGCTCGAAAAGCACACGGCCACAGGGGAACACTCCGGACTTGCGAGATATATTGGAGGATAAGGCAAGACAATCAAGATCGATCTATGGATCATGTGGGCGTTCCATGATACGTGACGACAACCGTCGCGCCGGACACAATAAGTCCGGCCGGGCCGTACAAAATAGACCAAGCTCCCTTGAGCTCCGTCGTGATATCGCCCAGTACAGAGGCGCCGCACACCCATTATGCTTCACAGATGAAGTAATGGATCATCAAATCCCCGAATGGTTTAAACCCGTCAATATTGAATCTTATGATGGCACAACAGAGCCCGCGGTTTGGATCAAAGACTATCTCCTTCACATCCACATGGCCGGCGGTGACGATCTTCACGCCATCAAATACCTCCCCCTCAAGCTTAAAGGACCAGGCCGACATTGGCTCAACAGCTTGCCAGCAGAGTCAATTGGGAGTTGGGAGGACCTGGAAGCCGCATTCCTCGATAACTTCCAGGGCACTTATGTGCGAGCACCAGACGCTGATGACCTAAGCAACATAATTCAGCAGCCAGACGAATCGGCCAGACAATTCTGGACACGGTTCTTAACCAAGAAAAACCAAATCGTCGACTGTCCGGATGCGGAGGCCCACGCGGCCTTCAAGCATAACATCCGCGACGAGTGGCTTGCCCGGCACCTGGGACAGGAAAAGCCGAAATCCATGGCAGCCCTCACATCACTCATGACCCGCTTCTGCGCGGGTGAGGACAGCTGGCTAGCACGCAGCAACAACCTCAGCAAAAATTCTGGCAGTCCGGATTTCAAGGACCGAAATGGCACGCAGCGTCGTAACAAAAACAAACACCGCATTAACGGTGACAATAGTGAGGATACGGCAGTCAATGCCGGATTCAGAGGCTCTAAACCCGGTCAGCGGAAAAAGCCATTCAAACGAACTACTCCGGGTCCGTCCAATTTGGACCGAATACTCGACCGCTTGTGCCAGATACACGACACCCCTGAAAAGCCAGCTAACCATACCAACAGGGACTGTCGGGTATTCAAGCAGGCAGGCAAGTTAATTGCCGAAAACAATGACAAGGGGCTGCATAGCGACGACGAGGAAGAGACCCGACCGCCGAACAATAGAGGACAGAAGGGTTTCCCCCCACAGGTGCGGACGGTGAACATGATATACGCAACGCACATACCCAAAAGGGAGCGGAAGCGTGCACTCAGGGATGTCTACGCGATGGAGCCAGTTGCCCCGAAGTTCAATCCATGGTCCTCCTGCCCGATCACTTTTGACCGAAGGGACCACCCCACCAGCATCCGCCACGGCAGATTCGCCGCATTGGTCTTAGACCCAATCGTCGATGGATTTCACCTAACAAGAGTCCTGATGGACGGCGGCAGCAGCCTGAACCTGCTTTACCAGGATACAGTGCGCAAAATGGGCATAGACCCCTCAAGGATTAAACCTACCAAAACGACCTTTAAAGGCGTCATACCAGGTGTAGAAGCCAATTGTATAGGCTCAATTACACTGGAAGTGGTCTTCGGATCCCCGGATAACTTCCGAAGCGAGGAGTTAATCTTCGACATAGTCCCGTTCCGCAGCGGCTATCATGCCTTGCTCGGACGTACCGCGTTTGCAAAGTTCAACGCGGTGCCGCACTACGCATACCTCAAGCTCAAGATGCCAGGCCCTCGAGGAGTCATCACGGTTAACGGAAACACTGAATGTTCTCTCCGCACGGAGGAACATACAGCGGCTCTCGCGGCAGAAGTGCAATGCAGCCTCTTAAGGCAATTCTCGAGTCCGGCCGTTAACCGGCCGGACATAGCTAAGCGCGCCTGGAGTAACTTACAACAAGACCACCTGGCACGTTCCGAGCACGCGTAGTAGTGCGGCCCCAACCCCAGCCCCTGCGAAACGTCAAAGCAGGTCCTTCTGGTACACCATTACGCTCCGAAGATACCATGGGCATGGGGAGAGGGGCACGACCACGATAAGCCCAGACTGCGGCTCAACCACACCAGGGGCTCTCAAGTGTGTCGTTCTTTTTTCTTTTCTTTTTACCTTTTATTTTTTAGCCACATGACTCCGTTTGTCAGAGGCCCTGTCCGGCAGCAGACCTGCCGAACTCACGATGCAACAGCCAGGGAAGGATAAAGGCTACAACGAATATACAGGTGGTCTCCATTACGAGCATTTTTATACACCAATATGCAGCCTACCCCTGGAGGGGGACATGTTTAACAGTCCCATCCCTTGCTTATCGCACTATTTGTATCGTTCTGCATTCATAGCAGCACTTATTGAATAAAACAATGCAGCACCTTTTTGCTTATAATTGCATTTCTTTTTCATACATATGCTCATTCACGACATGTTGCATCCGTACACTTTGGTACGGCTAATATACACCAGGGGCTTATGTTTCCCGCATTATGGTGTGATAAGTCCGAACACTTTCACAAGTGCGGCACCCCGAACTTATAGCACTATATGCATCGGCTTCGAATCATGTCTTGGTTCAATAGTTGGGTTTGCCCGGCTCCCTTGGTACCTTACGTTCCGTCATATCGGCTAAGGTAGCACTGGGAGAACCACTGCGATTGCGCCCCAGTTGAGCTGGGTTAAGGCCTCGGTGGAGAAAGCTAAAACTGACTGTCATGATGAGGCGAGAGCCGGTCGCTGTTCGAGAGGTTTTTTGCGAGTCCTTAAAGACTTATGCCGCTTAGAGCGAGGAGCTGGATACTGTCCGGCCAAGGCATGGATAGCGCCCCAAATTCGGCCTTCCGAAGACTAGGGGCTTCACCGAAATTTAAAATTATAGAATTCTATGGCTAAGTGAGAGTGTTCAAGCATTATAAGTCCGGTTGCCTTGTTCGCTGTGTTGAGCGCCTCCCTAGATGGACCCAAAAATGGGAACAAGAGCGCTCAAATTTATCCCGAACATCCCAGCACTCGTGGCATGGGGGCTGAAGCCGACGACTTGCCATCTCTCAGATTTGATAAACAGACGCACAGAAGGTAATATTTTAAATTAACAAGCATTGCTTAGCGCATATGAAATAAGTTTTCAGCGCACAGGATAACAAAATGTGAGTCTACTCAAATATTACATCTTTGGGGCACTCACCGGCAATAATGCGGGCGCCCTTCAGCACACTCTTATAATACATCTCGGGCATGCGATGCTCCTTGCCCTCTAGTGGCGGGTCCGTCACGAGCTTCTGGGCATCCATCTTGCCCCAGTGCACCTTTGCGCGGGCAAGGGCCCGACGGGCACCCTCAATGCAAGCGGAGTGCTTGATGACATCAACCCACGGGCACGCATCCACCAGCCGCCGCACCAGGCTGAAGTAGCTCCCAGGCATGGCCTCCTTAGGCCACAGCCGAACTATGAGGCCCTTCATGGCCTGTTCGGCCGCCTTGTGGACCTCGACCAGCTGCTTCAGCTGGTCACTAAGGCGCACCGGATGTCCGGCCTCAGCATAGTGAGACCAGAAGACCTTCTCCGTCGAGCTCCCCTCCTCGGCCTGGTAGAATGTGGCAGCATCGGACACGCTGCAAGGAAGATCTGTGAACGCTCCTGGAGAGCTCCGAATTCGGGTAAGCAACAGGTAATTAACACTCACATGCTTACTTTGCATGAAAAATGCCTTACCCGCTGCTATTTTCTTCACCGCCTCAATCTCCTGGAGGGCCTTGTAAGCTTCAGCCTTAGCGGCTTTGGCACTCTCAAGAGCCGTTGCAAGCTCAGACTCTCGAGTCTTCGATTGGCGCTCCAAGCTCTCATGTTTTTTCACGAGATCCTGGAGCTCTTGCTGTACCTCCGCCACTCGCGCCTCCTGTTTCTCTCGCTCAGTGCGCTCCGCGGCCGCATTGTGTTCGGCTGCGGCCACCGCCTCCTTCAGGGTCGCCACCTCGTTAGTGGCCCCTGCAATACCCACGTTATCCTTGTCATTTTCTTGCAACCAAATCCTTTTCTGTAAGGTACAATTTTCATAAGGTATTACTCACCTTCTTTTTCCTCGAGCTGCTTCTTGGCATGGCCGAGCTCGTTCTCGGACCGCTCGAGGTTTTCCTTCAAAGTATTGACCTCCGCAGTCAGTGCGGCGGAGGTCAGCAGCAAAGCCTGCAATCCCATATTGACATATTTTTTATGACACCTGCGTTTATCTTTCTAAAGATCCTCAGTCCGGCTTTTCTTTCCGAACACCGAACTGAGCATCAGGGGCTACTGTCTATGCGGTACCATTTTACATATATTGAAATTCTTACCTCAAAGCCTGTTAGAAGGCTGCTGCAGGCTTCGGTCAGCCCGCTCTTGGCGAGCTGAACCTTCTGAATCACCGCACTCATAACAGTGCAGTGTTCCTCTTCGATGGAGGCGCCGTTGAGCGCCTCCAGCAAATTATCCGGCACCTCCGGTTGGACGGAGGCAGCCGGCGTCGCGGTCTTACCCTTCTTACGAAGGGGTCGCCCGCCGGACTTCGGAGCCACTGTGGCATCCGGGGATGAGTCCGGTGCAAAGTCCGGGAGGTTGTCCTGTGACACCTCCGGGGCCTCCTCCTCCTGGTGGGTCCCTTCCTGGGATCCCACCTCGGCGTCGTCCACGGCACGGAGGGTGGAGGCAGTCGGAAGGGAATCCATATCCGACGCACCCAAGGACCTGCTCGACGAAACGGGAAGATCATCCTTGGGCGGACTGCAGGGTTGTATGCGGCATTAGAAAGACATTATGTGGCGAAAAGAAAAAACCTTGAAGTTATTTGGGAGTCCAGATACTTACGATCTCGCCAGGGGCTTGGCCCTTGGAGGCCAGTCCTCGTCGTCGTCACTGGCGTTGGCGGAGCAGTCCGGGGGAAGAGTTTTTCCCTTCTTGGACCCTTCGGCCTCCCTTGTTGGGGAGGCCTTCCTTTTCTTCCCTCCCCCTGGTGGGGGAGATGCTTTCTTCTTCTCCTCCTCGCCTTGGTGGGAGGAGTCGGCCTCGGATTCATCATCCGATAGCACCTGAAAACGGCAACTCTTCCGAGTCCCCGTGGCCTTCTTCTTGGCCTTCTTCTCCGGCACCATGTGGGGTGCCGGAGCCAGCAGCCCCGTTAGGCGGGCGTCCGCTGTGTCCTCTGGCAATGGGGCCAGACAGATAGTCCATTCGGCCTTCGCCAGCCAGTCCTGTCAAAGGTAAAGGGAGTTTAGATCCCGCATAGAGTCAAACTATGGAAAACAAGTGGCAAAATCACTTACCTCGTCAGCTGGACGCTGCGAGCGGAATCCGCGATCTTCGGTAGCGGATGTGGGAGCCTCGGCGCCCTTGAACAACACCTTCCAGACATCTTCGTACGTAGTGTCGAAGAGCCCGCTGAGGGTCTGGTGCTGCGCCGGATCGAACTCCCACATGTTGAAACCCCGTCATTGGCACGGGAGAATCCGGCGGATGAGCATGACCTAGACTACGTTGACAAGCTTGAGCTTCATGTCCACCAGCTTATGGATACAGGCTTGGAGTTCGGTCAGCACCTCCGAATCCCCCCAGATCAGGCCACTCTCTTTTCTGGAGGTGAGCCGTGTAGGGATGTCGGATCTGAATTCGAGGGCCGCCGCCCAATCGGCGTCACGCGGCTCGGTGATGTAGAACCACCCCGATTGCCAACCCTTGATGGTTTCCACGAAAGTGCCCTCCGGCCACGTAACGTGGGACATCCTGCCCACCATGGCGCCTCCGCACTCCGCTTGGCTGCCCTTCACAACCTTCGGCTTGACACTGAAGGTCTTAAGCCACAAGCCGAAGTGGGGCTGGATGCAGAGGAAGGCCTCGCACATGACGATAAACGCCGAGATGTTGAGGATGAAATTCGGGGCCAGATCATGGAAATCCAGGCCGTAGTAGAACATGAGCCCCCGGACGAAGGGATGAAGTGGGAAGCCCAGTCCGCGGAGGAAATGGGGAAGAAACACTACCCTCTCATGGGGCCTGGGGGTGGGGATGAGCTCTTCCTCGCCGGGGAGCCGGTGCGCGATGTCGCTGGACAAATATCCGGCGTCGCGCAGCTTCTGGATCTGCCCCTCCGTGACGGAGGAGGCCATCCACTTGCCTCCCGCTCCGGACATAGTTGGAGAAGGTTGAGGAGAGAAGTGCAGACTTGGGCACTGGAGCTCGAGTTCGCGGAGATGGATAAGCCAAGGAGGAAGAAAGCGTAGGTAAAAGGGTTGGATCTTTATCCCCTTATATGGGCGGACAAAAACATGTGTCCCCACCGGCCTGGTAAAACTCACTTATCTCCTAAGCGTCACAATCAATGGGCGGTTGGGTTACCCACGTCCGTATTGATGGGAATCCCGGAATAAGGGGAACACGATCTCTGCTTCGATAAGACGTGCCAAGGAAACCGCATCGCTAAACGCGCTGAGGTGGAACAATGAAAACAATTCGAGTAAAGGCTTGGAAGTCGTGTGACGTCACGCCACAGAATACGTCAGCAGATTGATCTTGTGTAATATTATTCTCTCTACGGTGGTATGTGGAATTTATTTTTGCAGAGCCGGACACTATCATGGTGTTCACAATCTTCTATAAATTATTCGGAGGAGGAATCCGCCTTGCAATGCCGAAGACAATATGCCCGCCGGACTCGTCGTCATTGAAGCCTGGTTCAGGGGCTACTGAGGGAGTTCCGGACTAGGGGGTGTCCGGATAGCCGAACTATCATCATCGGTCGGACTCCAAGACTATGAAGATACAAGATTGAAGACTTCGTCCCGTGTCCGGATGGGACTTTCCTTGGCGTGGAAGGCAAGCTTGGCGATACGGATATGTAGATCTCCTACCTTTGTAACCGACTCTGTGTAACTCTATCCCTTTCCGGTGTCTATATAAACCGGATGGCTGTAGTCCATAGGACGAACAATCATACCATAGGCTAGCTTCTAGGGTTTAGCCTCCTTGATCTCGTGGTAGATCCACTCTTGTAACACACATCATCAATATTAATCAAGCAGGACGTAGGGTTTTACCTCCATCAAGAGGGCCCGAACCTGGGTAAAACATCGTGTCCCTTGTCTCCTGTTACCATCCGCCTAGACGCACAGTTCGGGACCCCCTACCTGAAATCCGCCGGTTTTGACACCGACAATGATCATGGAAGTAATAGTGTTCTCTTATAAAGCGGGAAGAGAGGGACATCAAAGTGAGGAAGAGTGCTCCAGTATTCCACATATCGGAACTCAGTTGTAAGGATTTATTGAAATAGAAGAAGAAAGTTGTGAATATTCAATATTTGTGTGTAGCTCGAGAAGGGCAACAAATTGCTCATGTTTAAGAAATTGGTTGTCATGTAAGTCAGCGAAGTAGGATAGGGAGGTGTTAGGAAATGTGTGAAAACAATTCACATAGTTGATGCTTGCAAAAGAAATGGGGATGCATTGGCATCGACAATCAAAAGAAATTTCCCATGTAATCAACCTACAGAATTGCACGAGCAACACCCTGGTTCATGACATGAGCAACCTGGAGTTGAAGACCAAACGATCGCATGAAGTAATTACCCTACAAAACAGCCAAAAGTTGCGCCTTCTACTCGGAAGCCAGCCATCGGTATTACTCACATGACTTCTGTCTGGCCAGTTGTATGCCCATAAATGCTTCCCAATCTTCTCACCCATCTCCTGCTCATCCATGCCAAAGCGCAGCTCCTCTCTCCGGCTTTGCGCCCAGATTGTTGTGCCACTGGTTGGATGGTGGAAGGGATACTGATGCAAGCCTGCAATAAGCCCACCTAGATGTTATGCCACCGCTAGTTGCTCTGTTCACCGTTTGTTTATATGTTGTCTCCACTACTTAGGTCCTCAATTCCGACCACTATTTTTGCAACCATAGAATTAGCTCAGGTTTCAAAAATTTTCGTTTAACAGGGAGTCATTTGAATTATTTTGTTATTTTCTTTTTTAATCATGGATTTCTTTTGTATGTGAGTTCCACAGCATCCTATAGGGACTTGACAAGTCACTACTAGAAAAAGGCCTACAAATGGCGCACCGGTTTTGCCTACTAATGGCGCGCTACCGGTGCGCCATTACTAGCATGCCACTAGTATTTTTTACTAATGGCGCACCACTGGTGCGCCATTAGTATCTGGTATACTAATGGCGCACCATGTAGTGCGCCATTAGTATAGCCCACGGTGCGCCATTAGTATACGGCGCACCACATAGAAGTGTGCCATTAGTAACATTTTTTTTTAATTTTTTTTTAAATTTTATTTCAGAATTTTTTTAATTTTTTTTCCTTTTTTTCTTAATCTCAGTTCACTGTGGCTTAATCTCGGGTCAATATGCTTAATCTCAGGTCAAATCGCACTCCGTGGTCAAACTTTCCGAAAGGTCACCCATCCTCACACTACTCCAGCCCAAGCACGCTTAACTTCAGAGTTCTATCCAACCCCAGCAACAGCTCACTTCACAGGCACTTGTTGATATATCTAGCATATCAATCATGTTATACCTTGTTGATGTCTAGGACTTTGTTCATGTTCATGACTATGATGAAATTTTGAAAAATATTTCAAACTTCCCGGTCATATTATGATGATTTTTTTTTCTATTACTAGTGGCGCACCACAACCACGGTGCGCCACTAGTAAGTTTGAAATTTTTTGAATTTATTTGCCGCTAGATCTTGAAAGCCCCGTAACTTTTTTTCTGTTAGGTTTTTGGGAATTTTGAAAAATTTTAACGGTGTTCCCCGTTTAAATTTGGATGTAACTTTTCGAGTAGATGATTTTTCATATAGAAAACTTTTTCATCCGAGTTCGTATGCAAAAGTTATGCCCATTTTACAAATTTCCAGAGAGATTTTGCAAATAAAGTCGAAATTCATATTTGTAAATTTTCCCAACAACTAGAGCACATATCACATGGGAAACATATTTTCTTTTATTTTTTTTGACATTTCCAT
>NC_041383.1:37719781-37726377 GCF_002162155.2 Triticum dicoccoides
GTGTTGGGGCAAGTTAGTAATGGCGCACCTATTTGATTTGTTTTTTGAAAAAAACTTAGTAATGGCGCACCACTGGACAGTGCGCCATTACTAGTTAAAACTAGTAATGGCACGGAGACATGGTGCGCCATTAGTAACAAATTTTTTTTTTACTTTTTTTTCAGAACTACTTATGGCGCACGACGGATGTGGTGCGCCATTACTATGTCAATTAGTAATGTCGCACTATACAACGGTGCGCCATTAGTAACAAAAAGTTTTTTTATGTTTTTTTTCAAAACTACTAATGGCGCACCACACACCAGGTGCGCCATTAGTAATATATTACTAATGGCGCACCGAGACATGGTGCGCCATTAGAATATAGTAATGGCGCACCACATCACAGGTGCGCCATTAGTGGCTATTCCATCTATAGCCCTTTTTGTAGTAGTGAGTTGAAAGTGTTGGTGATTATATGCCATCATGTGTATTCTTGAAAATCAAGATATAGCTAGATGTTCATTATTTATGTATATGATTTCATACAGTTTTATATGTCTAATCACATATAACAGAGAAGTTTTTGTATCTAATAAGGTAGACCAGATTACACAACACAAGCTTGAAGTTGCACTAAAAAATGTGTACAGCGTGTGCTGCAATTCTGAACTTAAAATTGCTCGTAATACTGGTAGATAAAGATTCCTTAATTCACCATGACCACTTTGTAATAAAAAATTGATTTACGTAGAAATAAATACCATTAAAATAAATGGCAATTGCCACATTTTTTCTACATATGTATAAATTTTTGGTTTTGTTGGAACTATTTTCCTAAAAATTGACAAAAAGAACACTGGTGTATTTTTATCTAGCTCTGCCCTGTTGAAGGAAAGTTTTGTTTTTTAGTGGGATTTTTTTTTCTTCAACACAAATTTGGATCCTTGACAAATATGAGATTCTTAATTCCTGTGGAATCCGTTAGAAATCGAGCACATCATATCAGACCGCTAATAATTGCTTGCTCTTTATATCAATAGTCTTTGCTTACCTATTTTCATATTTAATTCATTTTCCTGCTCCAAAAAACAGAACTATTAGTTTATCGTGATTAATATAATTATAGAATGTGGATTGCTAATTAAAATGACTAAATTGTTGCTTGCTTATTTCACTATCCGATATCTTTTTGGAAGTGTTCATTTTTTACTATTGAGCTAGCATTGTGTCCTCGATTTGTTGCGAAACCAAGATATGGATAATTAGATCGATAAGGTATGGCATAGATTACACCCTAGTCCATCCCGTATCTAATGAGAAAATATGTGCGATAACTACTCTGTAGTCTGTATGAATCGTGGTCAAGTTCAGTCTCGGTAGAGTGGTTTGGTGCATGTGGTCACGTGAAGTAAGTGTTATATTTATAAAGAAGAATGAGAGGGGCGGCGATGTGAGGAAGGGTGCACAAGGATACAACGGAGCTGAACTCAGTTGTAAGGATATATAGTAATTAAAGAAGAGAACTGAAAGTATCATCTATGGATGGTAGTTTAAACTGAGTTATTTACTTAAACATTTACTATATGCACCCTTCAAAGTTAACATAAAATTTTCATCGGTGATGTATAGTGTATGAAAGCATTTATATATCTAATTAGGTAAGTGGAGAACTTTCTATTTCCAATTAAGAGGACAAGATTACGTGACACAAGCTTGAAGTCGCACAAAAAATTATGTACAAAGCATGACGATTATGAACCTAAAATTGCATGCAATTTTGAAATGTACACCGACTCAGGTTTGTTTAGGAAAGTTCTTTAACAACTGAATTATTCACTTTATGTCGATAAAGGAAGTAAGTGTTATATTTATATATCTAATTGGGTAAGTGGAGAAATTTCTATTTTGAATTAAGAGGACCAAATTAAATGACACAAGCTTGAAGTCGCACAAAAAATTATGTATGAACCATGATGATTATGAACCTAAAATTGCATGCAATTTTCAAATGTGCAACTACTCGGGTTTCTTTAGATAATATCTTTCATAACTGAATTATTCACTTTGTGTCGATAAAGGAAGTAAGTGTTATATTTATAAAGCAGAATGAGATGGCAAGTGATGTGAAGAAGAGTGCAAATAAAGGAAGTGATTTATTAACTCAAAATGTACCATTAAGAGGATGCGAAGCATAACGAGCAAGAGAGGGGGTGGGAGGCACTGCAGTGGCAGTCAGTGATAATCAATATTGAGAGTGACATGTGATGTGTGTGGCTGTGTTGTGCGTGAACCTGTGCATGTGCCATGAGTGAGTGCGTTGTGTTGTCCGGCGTGCATGGGCTTGCTGATTTCTGCATGGGTGTGCTATCTGTGTGTTTGATTGCATTGTGCGTGCGCCATCGGTGGCCGATGAAGTGTGTAGGTGTTAACACGGGAGGGGCCAGAGGGCATAACAGATTAGAATGGTGTGGACAACTAGAGGCTGGGAGGGAAACAAAAGAAGGTGCATTAACATAAAGGAGGTGTGCGCCATCGATGCTGAGACCGCGGAGTCGATTGGTGAGAATGGTGGTGACCTGGGCGAGGATGGTGAGAGACTACTGCAGCGTCACAACTTGGGATTTGATGGCGTCGTTATAATTCCTCCTTAAATCTCATTTGCAATATGCAATGACGACCTTCATTGTTCCGAGTTCTTAGTGGCGGCCGACCTTCGTCATAGGCTCGTAGCTCGACTGCCTGCTTCTGCGAGGACGATCTTCACTCGTGGGGCATCGCATATCAATACCTTGTTATGCATGTAGCTGTTGGATCACGGAAAGTGGTGGAGACATCAGATGATAACTTGGATTTGGTGGTGCTTCTCAAGCATGGTCTCAAGCTCCAGGTGAAAACTTGAGGTCTGGCTTTATTAGTTATATTTGGCATCACTACTAGGAAAAGGCCTGCTAGTGGCGCACCTGTTTTGCCTACTAATGGCGCAGTACAAGTGCGCCACTAGCGCCATTAGTATAGCCCACGGTGCGCCATTACTATCTGACTTAGTAATGACGCACCACATAGAAGTGCGCCATTACTAACAATTCTTTTTCAAATATTTTTTCAGATTTTTTTTTAATTTTCTTTTCTTAATCTCAGGTGACTATGGCTTAATCTCGGATCAATATGCTTAATCTCAAGTCAAATCACACTAAGTGGTCAAACTTCCCGGAAGGTCACCCATCCTCACACTACTCCAGCCCGAGCACGCTTAACTTTGCAGTTCTATCCAACCCCAGCACCACCTCACTTAACAGGCACTTGTTGATATATCTATCATATCAATCCTATTAAACCTTGTTGATGTATAGGACTTTGTTCATGTTCATGAGTATGATAAAATTTTGAAAAATATTTTAAACTTCCCGGTCATATTACGTATCATCTTTTGAAAAAAAATCCAAAAAAAAATTTAGAAAGCATTTTTTTGTGTTACTAGTGGCACACCGTTTGAATTTTTTTGAATTTTTTTGCCTCTAGATCTTGAACGCCCCATAACTTTTTTTTCTGTTTGGTTTTTCGAGTAGATGATTTTTCATATAAAAAACTTTTTAATCCGAGTTCGTATGCAAAAGTTATGCCCATTTTACAAATTCCAGAGATATTTTGCAAATAAAGTCGAAATTCATATTTGTAAATTTTCCCAACAACTAGACCACATATCGCATGGGAAACTTATTTTCTTTTATTTTCTTTGACATTTCTATCATTTTCTTTTATTTTTTTAAACTGAAAAGGCGGTCCACGGGGGACCGGGGGGGGGGTACATTCGGTGGAATTTTTGGGCCAAGTTAGTAATGGCGCACCATGGGAGTGCTGCGCCATTACTAGTTCAACATATCATCTATAGCCCTTTTCCTAGTAGTGCATTGACGATGTTTGTTGTGTTGTTTCCTTGTTGAAGGAATTGTTCAAATTTGTTCGGATTTGTTCTTGAGGGTGAAAACTCATGATTTGGCCTTCGGTTGTTGGATCCGGCATGGCGACGCTTCAGCGCCGTTGCCTTTCTGAAAGTGTTGTTGTTGAAGAATCTTTTTTGTTGTACTGGTGATGTTAAGAGATGTTCGGTGAGGATATAGTTGCCTGTGTAGATTTTTTATCATTTTTTGATCTATCAGATATTTGTTTCTTTTTACTCCACGAGGGCATAACTTCGGTCTTGTTTGACTTTGTTAGTTGCTGGTGTCATTTTTCTGTGTGTGTGTGTGTTGGTGCGCATTGTTTTTGTGTCTCCATGATACTCAATTTAGAGCGAATAAAAGTCCACGCTTTGTCTAGGAAAAACTTCTAGTCCATCACTTAATAATTATAAAATGTTCCAAAAAAGTTAAATTTGATGCATATAGACATGTTTTAGTGTGTTTGTTCACTGAGTTTAGTTCGTCTATAGTCCCACATTGAAATATACAAGACATCTTATATTTGTGAATGTCGGGAGTAAAACATACAAAAATACACTGAATAAAATTTAATGTGAGTTATGCTATTAGAGGTGTGGAAGGAGCAATTCCAAAATGAATCGGAAAAACAAAGAGAAAATAACTATGTATCGTAATTAGAAATTAGGGACTCCTTTTTCTGGACCAAAGATCTCCAACTAGAAATTTATTGCTAAAGTTTATATAAGATGCTTCAAAAATAATCTAACATCAGCAAAAGTTTAAAACATTATTCAAGAAAAAATGCAAACAAAAAATAGCACGTGTGGTAGGCACTAGTTGATGACTACATAATGAAGGATGAATCAACATGTAAAGAAGGATTTGAGCAACAACCGCTCGGATAGGTGGTTCATTCCCCGTTTGGGTATTATGTAAAGTAGGATCCGGTATTCACAGGTTGAACATTTAGTCCAAAAAAGGAAAGAAACTCAGTGCAGATACAATAAGAATGTTATGCATATCTCTTCTCCTTTAGAATTTTGTGTACGTTGATGTGTTAGAGATCTCTCTTTTATTACTACCGAACCGAATGATATAAATTGAGACTTCTACCTGATTGGTTTCATCGGGTTTGACTTGCATGACCAAGAATTATTAATTATAACAATTATTACTGAAGCTAAGCAAACACAACCTCCCCTAATTACATTTGTACATATTTTTTGCGCATGTGCACTGATGAACTAAACATCGTCATACAGAAAAATTCTCCTTAGTTTTTGCTTGACCATAGGTCAAATTATACGTGCGGAACTTGTATATGAAAATAAGTTTCCTCTTCCTTCATGTTCAACTGATGGATTTTATGAAGCTTGACTGAAAAGTAGTAAAACCTAAATGAGAGCCAAGACAAGCACAGGGGATAGCCGGTAAGAGGCTCTCGTAGCACATATGCAACAGTAGACTACATATTGATAAGATTCAAACACGAGTTGAAGATCCAACCTGTAATAGCTATAAAAAAAATCAAATTGCTGGAATTTCATAAATCTGCGGCTTCAGGAAAATTCAAACTTCAGCAAAACGAGGAAAGAAATTACTATGCATGCTCAGGAAGTTTACTGAGATACTGACTGGGTAATGTCAACGTACTGCCCAAACACACTGATGTAAATTTTCCTTGTTGATTTTAATATGTCCCACTTCAAATAATGTAATTCAGGTAAGTTACCGAAAAAGGCTTTCGCCCCGCTTTATAAGTAAAGCAAACCGCCCGAGAGCACACATACAAGGACTAGTCCACACACGCACAACCAAGTCTCACAAATAAGTACAAAGGTTCTGCAGAGGGCACAACTCAACAAGCCCAGACAAAATAAAAGAAAAAGGTAAGTTATGAAAGGAAACATAGTATATTGAAAACATGTGATGTATAAATGGTTTTGCGCTAAAATTAGCAGGCGCTTAAAGTAGGAAGCGTCGATGGATGCGACCACACAAATTAACTTGGTTTTAAGCAGCTAGCGCATCTCTTTAGGACCATCTCTGATAACAATTTGACAAGTTTAGTATCAGAACTGTATTTGAGAAGTACCCAATAGATACTTGCATTTTGAGGGTTTATAAAATGAGTATGTTAAGCGGGCTACTGTTTTCCGATCCTACATTCAGCTCACAAATGGAAGGTTCATTTTAATGCCAATCAACTTGTGTGCGTGATAAAGTTTGAACGAACTTATGGCCTATTGTTATACTTTATGTGTATGTACTCTAACAATGAGGAAGGAGGCATGATCTGTATTTTGTAGGAGGTAAGGCACATGCTCAACTAATCATCACGGACTCATGTACAGTAGTTTTTTTAACATTATGCAACATTTTATTTACAATGTATACACAGATTTGGAAACAAAATCGCATACATTTTCTTTGAAACATGGGAACATTTTTTCGTTATCATGAACATTTTTTAAAAACTATCATGAACCGTTATTTACAATATATACACAGATTTGGAAACAAAATCGCATACATTTTCTTTGAAACATGGGAACATTTTTTCGTTATCCTGAACATTTTTTAAAAACTATCATGAACCGTGCTAACAAATATTTATACTATGCTAACATTTTTCGAAATTTATGTTTTTTATTTTCTTCAATAAATCTAAGTTTTTGAAATGTATGAATTTCA
>NC_041383.1:37726761-37736752 GCF_002162155.2 Triticum dicoccoides
ACACACACACACACACAAGTAAAGTACCGAGTGTTTCTGCTCGTCCGACGTCCGTCGTACGTTTCCGACAAAAAAACCCTGATTTTTCCATTAAACAGCCTGCTGTCCAACATTAAGTGTCCTTTCTCTGTTGGGCTTCGTCCCAACTGCGGTACCCACTATCTTGCACTCCTAGGCGCTGGTTAGCATTCCGCATTTCCTAGTTCACTCTGTTTTCAGCTCGTTTAGGTCCTGTCCTTTTATTATTTAAAGAGAATATGTTAAACATGATCATGCTAACTTGGATCAAAATAATTTATATATGAACTTTGATAAGAAAACTGTGTAGTTTCCAGCTGTGGTGTTATTTGTTTCTGTTTACCACTTTAAGATTTTGTTCAGAGCATAAGCTTAATTAAAAAAATTAATTGCAATGGTGTATTTTGGCAAAAGATAAGACACAATATGACTTTTATATAACACTTACAAATATGAAGTATGTTAGAAGGGGCTATATGGATTGGAGGGAGTATGAATGATTAGTTTCTTTGAGCATATAGGAGTTATAAAGAAATGAGAGAATAAAGGGTGTGATCAGTGGGGATAAAAAAGAACGGGAAAGTGAGAGACGCTATGTGAGTGTTCAATTGCATTCAACAAACTAGGGTCGTTTTCGCTCAGAAGTAGATAATCTTTATTCAGAAATTATATAATGAAGCTTCAGAAAAATTGGAAACTGTCGCACAGCAAAATTATGAAGTAATACATAGTTGCTAATAAATATATTGTTTGTGTTTTACATAAAATAGAAATAAATGTGTGGATCTATAATAGTGAAGAGTGTCCACTATATATACACATTTGCAATTTTTGTGCAGCCTGTACGTGTAAGTATACATATTTCTCTATTAAATTATGCTGGTACATAGTGAGAATTCATGTATATGTACTTAGGGAAAGATATATTTAGATGCTGTTATACTATACTATAGTTTCATATCGGGAAGTTATACAGTCAGTATATCTGGGGCAATGTAGCTAACTATTCCCACCTATGATTTGTTTGGGTCACGAATGGAAGGTCTATCATGATGTTAATTTATTCTTTTTTAATCGGTTTGTGTGCATGGCAAACTTCGGACACATTCTTGGCGTAATCGTACCATGCCAATGATAAAGGAGGTGTGTGATCTGAATTTGGCAGTATATGCATAGAAGCATGATCAACTTGAGTCAAGGACAAAGGTTAGAGGGGTTCGGTGAATACCTACCACTGCAAGTTATGGCTGTTCTTGTATAAAGCGGGAGGAGAGGGGCAACGAAGTGAAGTGTGCTCATGAATATCAGAGTTCAACACAATCCAAAGGCTACTCGACTTAAAGATGAAGGCTTATATTCCGTTGAGAAGATCCTTACAATATAGTACTATCATAGACTAAGTACTGGTTGCGCATGTATTAGAAATCAGGTGGCCAAACAAGTCGTGGAAGTAGGACTAAGAGGCTTTAGGAAATGTGTAACAGCAGCATTGACAGGTAGCGCCCAGTAAAACCATGGACACGGGGTGAGTAGGAACCTTTTCCGAGAAGTGTTTTCCATAGTAATCACCCTCTAGAATAGCCCGTGCACCACCCTGGCTTCTGAGACGTGCAGCCCTATTTTCAACACCATAGAAGATCGTGAAATACTCACCCTAGTGAATTCAGCCATGCCATGCAGTTCAGTCGGAAGCGAGGCAACAGTATTGCTCACGAGCCTTCATCTGGCCACGTTTATGTCCATAATTCGCTGCTCTGACTTGTCTTAGTCTCTACTGGTGCGCATCCATGCCACAGCGCAGCACCTCCCTCCAGCATCGAACTCCTACATGTGATGCGGCTGGTTGATCCAATAGCTTGGTTTGGCCTAAGTTTTGAACGTGCGCGTACCCCACCGGAAGAACATGTCGGCAGGTTGCATGCTGAAGGTCGAGGCTGTGCTAACAAGAGACAGGCTGCAGTACGCTTGCAATTAGCTTACAACAACGTTGTGAAGATCTCTTTTCCCACATATCTGGTTCTTGGTTGCAGTTTTTGTATGGGGTCGAAGTCTTTGGTCTCATGACTATCTTCTACACCTCTATGCGTTTTACTTTGCTCTCCATATACCGACCTGGAATCACTTAAAACTTGTTAATCTTTGGGATTTTAGTAAAAGAGATCAGTGATGGCTGCCATCATTGTACCTTTTTCGTTAAAAAGAAACAAAGGCACATAGCTAGAAATGTAACGTTAGTATTGATCAGATGGAAAATATTTCATACTGACCGCATCAATAAGTTCTTCCCTGATATTCTTAAAACAACTAATTTCCAACTATTACGCCATAAATGAGGCCAGAAAATACCAGATAGATTCATATGGATGTTTCACTGAGTAATCGTATAAAAAATTAGTCCGCCATCTTGGTTTGCATAGTTCCAAATTAAGATTGCCCTGTCGAGAAGTCTCAAGAGAGGGAAGTAAGAAATATATGACACAACAGAAATCAAATATTGGGGCTTGAGAGGGGAAACCAAGTGAAGGGAATACATGTCTATGTAAGGAATTATCATGGTCTACATCCTGTAATTAGTGAGTTAGTACTACCTACATATAAGCTTTTGTAATTTGTTTGGTTATGCCAGAGATATATACTAGGCAATGACATGGCTTAGCACAACTCTCCTCCAGGATTGGGAGTCGTTGGGAAACAGAATAGTAAAAGAGGGTCACGCCCAAGTCACGACACAAGTCTCCTTGAGAGTAGCACTACATCAAAATGGTTGAACTCTCTGAAGCGGTAGCTAGATGAACTCTGTTGTGGCCAGACAAAGGAGATCTGTTGTATGGTGAATGCCATGTAGGAAGGATGTTCTAAGGGGAGAACACACCAAGCTAACACCCACACAGGAGACCTCCACACACACACTACTGTAATTTTTTGTCTTATGGCCCAGGCTTTGGTATCTTGTTGGGGGACTAGGACACGTGGCAGGTGAAGGCGGGATGCATCACCAATGGGCGTCCGCATGCTACACCAAATATGCCTCAATGTCTCAGTGCAGTGCACGTGTTTTCGGAGAAAGGAATATTTGGTCATGAATTGTGATTTTGTGTTTTCAACTACTCTATGTTGAATATCACATGTGAGTCGGGACAAGAGTGCTTCACTATATTACAATAACCATGTTCAGGGGAAGAGAGCTTCAGGGGAAGAAATAAAATTTCACCGAACATGATAAAGAAAATCTAAGCATGTTCAGTGTGTCAATGGAGTAAATTTCCGTAATGTGAACATACACTTTCCCATGCTCTCTTGCAACAATAAATTTGTGAAGGTTAAGCACGTGTTCAAGTTGAGTCGTATGTCAAGCATTCAGGGTATGTAGAATGGTTAGGTGAACATTCCGGGACTGCAAGTTATGATTACTCTCTTATAAAGCGGGAACGAAGGGGTAAAGAGCTGCAGTGTGCTCTAGAATATCATAGAATGAAGCTCAGTTGAAAAAATATTCAAATTTCGAATAAAAGAAGAAAACCTATCAATATCAGCACAGCACCTCCGTGCAAGGCATTGGAATTTAATATTGCTCGCTCATGTTCGAGAAGTCTGGATTCCAATGTGTCAGCGAAGTAGGATTGGGAGGCGTTCGGAAATGTGGGGAAATGCGGGCAAGGCTGTAACTCAATAATGGGGGAGCACGGGCTTTTCTTGTCGGTCTAGAACTATTCTGTGGTACAATCAGTGTTTGGAATAGCCCGAGCACCACCCTTAAACATGAGGCGCTCATCATCGTGTGGGGCATAATGGAGTTGGTATCTTATTCGCCACACGCAACCTGACCTTCTTCGTTTTTCGCCCAGTCCCGTTCCAGCCACAGCATGCTGAGGCTGAGCACGGCGCTGCTCACTGTTAGAGTTAGCGAGTGCAAACATATGGGCCTCCTTGAGTATTTGATTTTTTCGTCCCACAATGCGATTTTCTTTCTTAATTAAGTAGTACGTGTGATGTCCTTTGCTTCGCTAAAAAAACTCTAGCCAACTCGGCGAAGGAATCTTGAAGAATGTTCTGGGAGTTAAGAGAAACATTAGTTGAGTGATCTCCACTTACACTTTCCCCATGACTGTTCCGACAATAATGTTGTGGAGTTTCTGTTGCACTTCAAATAACATAACGTTTTTTGAACAAGAGTTGCCTGATTACTTATGGGAAACCAGGACCGGCACATCAAGTCCACAAACAACAGGGCTCCCTGGCCGACATACATGTTAGCTCCGACAGAATTCATGTATGATCGAAAGGCAAAAAAGTGAGTTTGCCTTTATGCTTGCTGAAGCTAGATAGGCCGGGGACGTTGCCCTCCGTCTCCTCGCATCGCTCCAGCTTCCCCCAGCCCCTCCCCTCACCGCCGCCGATCCACACCGTTGGGTAAAGCTAGGTTGGTCCTGGCAGCCGCGGGGCCTTCCCTCCTCGCCGGTCGTGGGGTGTTGGCGCGGGCCGGTGGCCCCGGGCGGCGATGCGGCACTGCGCTAGGGTCCGGCAATGCTTCCGCGAGCTTGGAGGCGGATCTGACTCAGGCGTGGATGGCTGGCGCATCGGTGGTTGTTCGGGGTGTGTCGCCGGGGTGGCAGTGTCTACTTCGGCTGGATCTGCCCCGCGGCTGGGACAGTGCATCGGCGAGTTCGGAGGCTGATCTGACTCAGGCGTCGAGGGCTGGCGCGTCGGTGGTTGGTGGGGGTGCGTCGCCGGGGTGGCATTGTCAGCTTCGGCTGGGGCAGGCTGTGGCGGCTCTGCTCGAGGCAGTGGTGGGCGGCGCAGGCGACGGTGCCTAGCAGTGGGGCATCTTGAGTCATGGCGGTGGTGCGGGCCATGGTGTTAGCTCCTCTAGAGGTCTTCCTCGGTGGCAGGGTGTTGATCCGGCGGTCCTCACCGACGGACGGGTGGCGCCTCTTCCTCGCATGGATCTGATTGGAGGCCGAGGTAGGGCGTCAGGGGTGACACTGGGGAGGCTGCAGGACGGATGGGTAGCCCATCCACCTATCACAGACACAGGGTTCTGCTGGTCCGGACGATCTCCCCTCCTTTGTTCCCATTTCCAGGCCTAGTGCTTCCTGGCTACAGATCGATGTTCGGGTCAGGATGATCACCGGCGTCGCCGATGGTGCTAGAGATTCGTCGATCGGCTGAAAGCATGTACCTTTGACTGTCTCGTAAGTGTCTAGATGCAGGGCAGCCGTCTTGTTGGTGGGAGTTGTGGGATCGTGGGAAAAGCTTGTGGCTCAAGAGTTGATGGACTCGCTGTCATGCCCTAGTGGGCTGCATGGGGTAAGTCTTCAATGTTTTACGGTGGTGGTGCGATCGGCGCAGCGCCGTACTTCGGGCGGAGGCAGAGGGTGATGGCTGGGGTGCAAACCTCTTCTGGCTCTGGCCAGACCAATGGCGGCACCGTCCATGCATTGTTCCCTGCTTGTATGCATCACCACGGTGACCCTGCGTCATTCATTTTTCTCTGGTGAAAACCTCGACTTAGTGAATCGGGCGGTGGCGGCACTCTGGTGTCATTTCTTTCTTGGAGGCACCGACTGGGAGCCCCTGGTTGGTCGAGTTTCAGCTTTGTCCCCTCACAGTGACTCGCTCACGGTGGAGAGATCCTTAGATCCCTAGCTATGCTCTATCTATCCACTTGTCGGTTGCATTGGGGTATTTGGGTTAGTGTTTTTGTTCGTCAGTTCCCTTGTATCTGCATTGGGTGTGTGTCTTGTCGGGTTGTATGCATTCAGAATGTTGGTTGCTGCTTTATATATAAAGCGGGGCGAAAGCCTTTTTGGATAAGGGAAACAATGTACATGGCAAACACCTGTCATAAATTTGACCTTGTTGTGTTTTAGTTTCTGTCACATTGGGAATCTATTTTCAGTAGGATGGCACGTTGGGGTGATGTCACATGTGTTGTAGCTTTGCTTTTGCAGTTTGCACGTTGAAAATAAATAGGACCTATCACGTGTAATGTGCATACACATGATTAGATTGAGGCGCCAAACGAGGTGCTGGCGGCGGGAGGTAACCGCCGCCGGGAAAACACACGGGCGAAGGCTCCTTGGAGGAAGGTGCCATGGTCATTCGGAGCACGACTCTTATCCCCAACGTCCCCTTGCAGTACCCGCAGCTCACGGAATGAAACTACCACCTCTAGGAAGCCAAGATGAAGATAGTCATGCGTTCTCTCGGCGTGCGGTCGGTGGTCGAAGGTGACACCGAGTATGATGAGGACAGATATCAGGGCATGATGGCGACAATTTCCTATTCGGTCCGTGACGATTTCATGATGGCTCTCGTCGAGTACAATATGGCAAGGGAAGCGTGGGTTGTGATTTACACAATGTGGATCCGGAGGTGTGCGCATGGTAGAGGAGCGCATAAACCAGCTCATGAGGAAGTTCAACCGTATGTTGATGTCCCCGGTGGTTTCTCGCAGATCATCGGGGACGATCGAACAGTGGGGTGACATGAAGACCATCTCCGTCGCCGAGGCAATTTGCCGGCTGCGTGCATTTGAAAAGAACAAGGTGGATCATTGCATTGCTGGAAGGGCAAGCTTATGTCTTATGGAGGTCGGCCAGTACTAATTAATTCCGTACTGACTAGTATGCCAATGTTCCTATTATCGTTCTTTGAAATTCTAAAAGGGGTTCGGAAACGACTTGATTTCTTCAGATCTCGGTTCTTCTGGTAGTCAGATGAGGCCAAGAGAAAATACCGTCTCGCGTGATGGGATATCCTTCGCCGACCTAAAGACCAAGGGGGGCTCGGTATTGAGAACTTAGAAATCAAGAACAAATGCCTTTTAAGCAAATGGCTATACAGGTTAGAGACTGAGCAGGATGGCATGTGGGCTCAAATTCTACGCAATAAATATTTACATTCAAAAACGCTCGCTCAGGTTACCATACGACCAACTGACTCGCCATTCTAGAAGGGGCTGATGAGAACAAAGGACTTGTTCTTTCGAAGGGTCAAATTCCAGGTTGGCAATGGGATGTCAACAAGATTTTAGGAGGACACATGGTTAGGGGAGACTCCCTTGGCCGTACAATATCCCACCCTTTACATTGTGCAACGTAAAGAGGAATAGGTCGGCACAGTGTTCCAAACGATTCCCTTAAATATTCAGTTCAGACGCACGTTAGTTGGTGAGCGATGGAATGCCTCAATGCACTTGGTTCGGACATTGATCGATGTTCAACTCACCGACCAACCGGATTCGACTCAATTGAAATTAACTAAAAATGCGTTTTTTACGATCAAATCCTTCTATTTGGATTTAATTAATTCTGGCCCAATCTCATGATCATTGCATATTTGGAGGGTTAAGGTGCCCTTGCGTATCAAAAAATTTATGTGGTTCGTCCACAAGCAAGTATACTCACCAAGAACAACTTAATCAAGAGGCGATGGGTAGGCAATTCACGTTGTTGTTTTTGTGATCATGATAAAACAATACAACATTTATTCCTTGATTGCCCACCACTAGTAGAAAACAGGGCTTTGGTCACAGCTCAATGTACACATTAGTACCGCTTCGTGTCTCAAACCGGGACTAAATGTCCCATTTGAACCGGTTCGTGTCTCAAACCGGGACTAAAGGTCCCATTTGAACCGGGACTAAAGGTCCCATTTGAACCGGTTCGTGTCTCAACATTTATTCCTTGACCTGGCCGTATGTTAATAACATTAGATCAGGCACATAATCGTTCGGGATTTTCTGAGGAAAAACATAATAATAACGTTGTAGTTAGCAATGTAGTTTAGCTTTAGAAGAATATATGCAAAAGATGCACGGATGTCGTAATAGTAAAGAAAAATCTTACGATGCCATCTCCATGGATGTTAACGTAGTTCAACACGTGCAATAGTGGCACGTATTGACCATACTATGTAGGAGTTAAATAATTGATATTGTAATTCTCAACATCAATAATAAATGAGATAAGATGATCTTTCTCCACATAAGTTAATTCAGCGCCATCAGTGTAGTAGGTTTTGTCTACCATCTTCCGTACATTTTTTTAATAATGAAAATAAGTTGTCAATGGAAATAAGCTGTCAACTATTTTGAAATAAACAATATAAGTTACTTCATAAATATGTTTGAGAAACTCACAAAGAGGTAGAAGTTGAAGCATGTCAACAAGGACCCAAATGTCCATATTCTCTTCGAAGGTGATGAGCATACCCTCCTAAAAATCATACGCCTTGCAAAGTGCTTCCCAATTCGAGCAACCATAATGGGATACGCTCTCCGAATTGTATAGATTTACAGCAAAATCATAACCATGATGGGTCCGGAGATAACTTTCTTTGTCTCCACATTTTCATGATCTTTGAAATTCAGATGCTCCAAGACATAGCATGTTGTAT
The DNA here is from genome assembly GCF_002162155.2 of Triticum dicoccoides. NCBI lineage: Eukaryota > Viridiplantae > Streptophyta > Magnoliopsida > Poales > Poaceae > Triticum > Triticum dicoccoides. Next base: position 37,735,180 of record NC_041383.1, read on the forward strand.
GGCATGGGATAAGCTAATCGAATTGTCGAAGACGGAAAATTACACGTTGAAGAAGCCGAAGTCATGCTTAATTACAAAAAAGACTTGTCGTCATTGCATACAATTTCAACATCGAAGGTCTCCTCGAGCTTAATACTGAAGCACCGACCGTCTACCAGGTGAGGCCCGTCGCACATACCCGGGTCGTCGTCGCAGTAGTCACACTCCGGGATCCTATCGTTGTCGTCAGACATTTCCTATGTTCATAATTCAAAGATTAAACTTCTAATATTCAATATATGTACCCAAAAAACTAAATTAGATCATTATTATTCATCATGGGTTGACTATCGGTCTGTCGAGTCTTTTCATGAAAACTCTCAGCTCACGTGGTGTATAAATTCGACCATCGGTGATGATCGCTCATCCCTTCCACCCAGAGTGCATTACACCAAAATGTCTACCACACGGGAACGAAGGAGAAGTGACCCCCACAGCAATAGTCGAGATTCTCTGTCCTCTCATATATGGTGGAGACTCTCTCTCACTGATTCCTCTCTGACATTTGCGACTATCAGTGATGGTCATTCCTCTCTTCCACCCCGTGCATTAGGAAAAGGTCTACCACGAGAAAAAAGAGGAGGAACGACCCCCACGACAACAGTTGGCATTCTTCTTCTCTCATATGTGGTGGAGTCCGAACACACTTAAAGTCAACCCGAAATGTCGTTTAATTCTCTTTCTATAAAATCTGGCCACTCGATATTTCCTACACATTCTAGCACAAGTCATGCCAAAATTCATGAAAAATCCGGCATGACCTATGCTAAAAAGGACATATATTGAGTGCCTGAAATTTGCCGCTATGGAAATTAATCAATATTCCCGCAAAACATAGGCCACTCTAAGGTGTTCCCTGCAAACATAGGCCACTTGGGTAAGAACTTGTAGCACACGACACTGCGTATCACATGTCTATAACATGGAAATTGTCACAACTTCTCATCTACTACTCTACTACATCTATCAAAACATCTACATCATCATCGAGATGGGGATTTGGCTGGTCTCACCTCGAGGTCAGAGGGAGTCGGTGACGGGGACGACGGCAGGGATGATGCAGGGCTCCTTGATTTCTGCAAAAACAAGATATAAACAAAAACATTATTATCCTCATTTTAGGACTTACTGAAACCCTATAAGCTATCAACTAAATATTCAATTTGATACCAAATAAAAATTTCTACTGTCTGCAATATGTTTCCTAAACCCTAGAAAAATTCTTTGATTTTTTTACCTACTGTCTACTTCTTGAACCAAATAAATTTTTCATATAGCATTCCAATACATTTCTATAATTCAAAATGTTCTATACGTAGAAGTTTCTACTACTATTTTTTTTACTAAACCCTAAAAATATGCCCTAAGTTCAAAATATAACAAGTACATGACATTTTTTCAAATTCTACCTAATAAAAATTTATATTACTAAAATTTCTAATCAAAAGACCTAAAACTTCATATTATATTCAAAACACCTAAAATAGTCGAAAAACATACATTTACTCAAATGACCTAAAAAATTATTCTATTA
>NC_041383.1:37736762-37737359 GCF_002162155.2 Triticum dicoccoides
AAAAAAAACATTATTATCCTCATTTTAGGACTTACTGAAACCCTATAAGCTATCAACTAAATATTCAATTTGATACCAAATAAAAATTTCTACTGTCTGCAATATGTTTCCTAAACCCTAGAAAAATTCTTTGATTTTTTTACCTACTGTCTACTTCTTGAACCAAATAAATGTTTCATATAGCATTCCAATACATTTCTATAATTCAAAATGTTCTATACCTAGAAGTTTCTACTACTATTTTTTACTAAACCCTAAAAATATGCCCTAAGTTCAAAATATAACAAGTACAGGACATTTTTTCAAATTCTACCTAATAAAAATTTATATTACTAAAATTTCTAATCAAAAGACCTAAAACTTCATATTATATTCAAAACACCTAAAATAGTCGAAAAACATACATTTACTCGAATGACCTAAAAAATTATTCTATTAAAAAACCTACATTCTACAATGTCTACATTCTAAAACCTACATTTAAATTAACTACATTCTACAAGAACAAAGAGAGAAGGGAGGGAGGAAGGAGGGATAGGAAGTAGGGAGGGAGCAGGCGGGAAGGAGGGGGAGGGATAGAGGAGGGAGGGAGGAGGG